>NC_050455.1:77147412-77397152 GCF_903995425.1 Onychomys torridus
CTCCCTACACACCACAAAGCAATCAGACAACTTGATCATGGACTAGAAACTAAAATAAAACCTGTTTTTTTTTCTTTTTTATTTCTAAGTTTATTCTTCTTGGTATGTGTCATAGTAGTGCAAAGCTGACTAACACACCATATGGTATGAATCTGGAATGCACATGGTTTTGTGTTAATCTGTTTTTGATGCACACAGGTCATGCTTCTCTGTGTGTTGCTTGCTGGCCCAAGGATTTATGCAGATTTACTCATTTGCTTCTCACAGCAGTTTTATTTCATCCACACTTTACAGACGAGAAAAGTGAAGCACAATGAGTTTAATCAATTTATTCAAAGCTTCTTAGCTAATAAATATATGCTCTAGGCTGCAGAGCCTAGCATCTAGGCTTCAGAGTTCCTGTTGTTAGGCCCAGCTCCTCATTCTGCCCAAAGTAGAAGTCTTGCTGCTCACCTCAGAAGCAGGTGTCAGTGAAATCATGGAGCTTTGGTTTCCTCCTGTTAGATATTTATCCACACTGAGCTGATATGTGCAGCAAGTGAAGGCTCACAGTTGGGGCCTGATCTCCGACTGTTTCATTCCAGCTCACCTTGTTACTACCCTCATGCTCAGGTCCTGTGTGGTTGGGAGTCTTCCTTCAACTGCTATGGTCCACATTTATAATGGGCTTTGGGAGTCATCTGAGACTGGTTCCACACACAGTCCTGGGGAACTAGCACAATCACAGCCAGTGTGAAAATCTAGAGGTAGGATGCTGGCCACTGAGAAAGTCAAGTCTACACTAAAAAGAGACTAGTATATTGTGTGGTTTAATTGTATTCAATTCTTAGTGAAACAGTGTTAATGTTGGAGCTTTAATTGGGTCATGAGGTTGCTACAGTTATCAACAGATAAATGCCATTATCACAGGAGTGCTTTAGTAGCTCTGAGAGTGTATTCCTGAGAGGGAGAAGTACAGCACCTTTACTTCTCTCTCATTGTTACCTCCCCTTGTCTTTCTACTGTCCAGCATGGGGTGATGCAACAAGAAGGTTTTCTGTTGCCTGTTGTTTTGGTGGTGAGCAGACAGGTTCTTCCTTTGTAGCCTGGCTGGTCTAGAACTTCATATGTAGTCCAAGTTGACCTCAGATTTGTGCCAATCTTCCTGCCTTAATCTCTTGAGTGAAAGCATTATAGGTGTGAAAAACAACATACAAATAAATGTCTGGTTATAGTCACCTAACCTCTGGTACTATGCTACAGCCATTTGAAAGGGGCCCAGACAACCATAACTTTAGGAGTAGGATCTGGGCAAAGGACATCCAGTTCATGATAGAGATACCTGAGAAAAGCTGGGCATGACCTTGGGCCATTGCAAAACACCAGTGCACTAATTTTATGGTTGGGGTCACCACAACACGAGGAACTAAATTAAAGAATCACAGCATTAGGAAGGTTTAGAATCACTGTACTGGATGCTTATAGTACATGGCAAAACATGGTGCTGTGTTATTCATTAAGTGGCCCTTTTACTGTGTAAGAAAGGCCATGAGGCATGACAAAACCCATTATTAGAGCTTTATTAAGAGAAGAGAGGGACAGAAGATAGCGTGACCAGGCCTGTGGAAGACACATGCATGAGAGAGAGGGAGGAGAGGAGAAGGAGAAGAAGGGGGAAGGATCTGTGTCCTGCTTCTTATGGATTCCTTTGCACATGTGCATATGGGCTTATAGAGCTATGCCACACATATGCATAGCTTGTGTGATCACGCTGCATGCAAATTATGTGATCACACAGGTCATGGATTACGTAGGATATAAGGCCCTTTACTTGGCTGCTGAACTGGAGGAGTGGCCAGGAATTCCAACAAAAACCTCTCTTTGCCGACTACTTAGGGATCTGTAGAAAATTTTCAAACATATTGCTATTTCCTACTTAAAGTTCTCTTTACTTCTCATATCCTGCTGTCCTTTTTGTTTTGTACACCAGACCTCAATGACCACCGTTGGACCACAGCAGCAGTTAGCAATCAGAGCTCTTCTTCCCTTACTGCTGGTCAGTGAAGGCTTAACTTAATCTAAATTATCTCATATTTCTGTGACTTTTTATATTACACTGAAAAATACACACATATGTAAGTAGCATGGTAGCTTATTACATGTCTTGTTGAAACCTGCGGATAGAATGTTGCTTATCTTAAATTCAGTCAGTAGGACACTGGGTGTTTCCTCTTGTGTCCTTGAGGATAAGCACAGTAGGAACACCATTGTACAAAGTCACTCCTGGTCCAACAGTAGTAACAGAAACAATGTTCTGGGAAAATGTAATTAGAAGCAAAATGTCCCTGCCCAGAAAACTTCTCCAAAGGTGGAAGAGAAACAATTGTATTTATAAATGAATATGAATTTAGAGTGTGCTGTGAATCTCAGGTGATCTACTAAAATATTGCAAGCAAAGTAAGAAATACCACTTTAGTGCAGACAAGTGGGATTCATTATACATGTTTTAAAGATAAAGTATAACTAGTCTTCAAGTAAACAGACTTGACGGTTACTTGTGACAAATATCATACAGAATATGGAAGATTTGGGGTGGCCATCCATTTTAGCTAATTGCCTTTATCCAAAGGGAAAATAAGCAGGAAGGAGGGTGTTTTCCCCTTGGAGGGAATTGTTTGAGTAATAGGACCTGCAGGTGGACTATGTTTTCCTTTGTGATAGCAATTCAAAGCTATGGATCTTTGGTACTAGAGAAGGGTACTTCTCCTCATTTAGCCTTAAGTAGGTTTCTATCGTGTCATAGTCAAAGAGACAGAGCTTATGTTTTTTTTTTTTTTTTTAAAGCTAATTCTAATAAAGGAAGGAATGAGAAAAAAGCAGCAGAAGGGTTGTGGTCATTCTCAGACATTCCCCTGCGAGGGAGATCATAGGGTAGAATGGTGTTCTTCAAAGTCACTTGTATGGAATTCAGCCTTAGATTATTCATTTAAAAATATTTTTAAAAAATTTACTAGTGGATGCAGAGATCCTCAGCCAGGCCCCAGGTGGAGCTCCAGGAGTCCAATTGTCGAGAAAGAGGAGGGACTGTAAGAGTGTGAATTGTTGAGACCAAGATTGGAAAAGCACAGGGACAAATAGCCAAACTAATGGAAACACATGAATTATGAACCAAAAGCTGTGGAGTCCCTGTAGTTAGAGTTTTCCTGCCTGGCCCACAGTCAGGACAAATCTTTCTCACCCGCCAGGTCCATAGATGCTCAGTACCAACCAAGTAAACACACAGAAACTTACATTGTTTAGAAACTGTATGGCTGTGGCAGGCTTCTTGTTATCTACTTCTATCTTAAATTAACCCATTTCTATTAATCTATACTTTGCCACGTGGCTCATAGCTTACCATTACCTTACATCTTCCTTGTCATGGTGGCGGCTGGCAGTATCTCTCTGCCCCAGCCTTTACTTCCCAGAATTCTCTTCTCTCTTGTCCCGCCTATACTTCCTGCCTGGCCACTGGCTAAACAGCATTTTATTTATATAGAGCGATATCCACAGCAAGCCCCCAACTGGATCAGGCCCTCTGGATAAGTGAGACAATTGAATAGCTTGAACTGTTTGGGAGGCAGCCAGGAAGTGGGACCCAGACCTGTCCTTAGTACATGAGCTGGCTGTTTGGAACCTTGGGCTTATGCAGGGATACTTTGCTCAGCCTGGAAGGAGGGGACTGGACCTGCCTGTACTGAATCTACCAGGTTGAGCTGAATCCCCAGGGGAGTCTTGGCCCTGGAGGAGATGGGAATGGAGGGGAGGTGCTGGGGGGAAGGTGGGGGCGGGGGTGGGAGGGGGGAGGACAGGGGAACCCATGGCTAATATGTAAAGTTGAAACACAAATATAATAAAAAAAATTTCCTGCATGCATACAGTATATTTCAACATATTCACCCCCTTTTCCCATCTTTAAATTCCTCCTGGTTTCTCCTTCCATGTTTTGCTCCCAACTTCAAGTACTCTATGTTGTTTGTTGTTGTTCTTGTTGTTTGTTTGTTTTTTGGAGACAGGGTTTCTCTGTGTAGCTTTGGTACCTGTCCTGGATCTTGCGCTGTAGACCAGACTGGCCTCGAACTCACAGAGATCTACCTGCCTCTGCCTCCCGAGTGCTGGGATTAAAGGCGTGTGCTACCACCGCCCAGCTCCTCTATGTTTTTTTAATATAACCCACAGAGTCAAATTAGAATATTCACATATATTTCTGAAAGTCTACAGATTCCTAAATCTTGCACCCAAGTGTCTGGGTCTGAGTGGATTTAGCAGGTCAAATCATTATTCTTAATCTTTAACATTTACTACTGACTTGAGCATGAGACTAATCAAGTCTACCTCTGTTTACTTTTATTTCTAGTGTTACAGTACTCATTTATCAAATTAATAAATTTGATAGTCTCCCATTGGACTCTTTTAAAAACCACTAGGTTTAACCTTCTAACAGTCCACTCAGCTATTAATTCATTAATCCACTAACAAATTGATGCAATGACCTAATTTTAATAGTTAATTTTTTTTAAAGTATTTACTGGTCGAAAAACTCATTTATTAAAACTTCAAATTAATTATTGCCTCAATAAATAGGTTGTTACATATGTAAATTCTTTGACAAATAAAACACACATGAATGTATGCATTCTTAAAATAATGTAATGCAAATATAGTTGCAAAATAGGCTATCAGCATCAAGGAAAAAAATTCTCAATTTTCAATTGTATTTGGAGATGCCAGAACCCTCATTAGTGGGCCTGGAGCTTTCTTTAAGCATTCATACTAATCACTTATAGCCATGTTCTTGGCTTTGAGCAGAAGGCTTCAAAGCAAAGTTTGTGAAGGAAAATGGTTCTTGGGCAACATCAGAAAGGCTGACTGACATCACAGAAAAAGAAAAGGTTCAGAAGTACCCACATTAACATATGTACCATGTACACATAATAAGTTGTGATGTTAGGGGCGTTATAAAGTCCCCAATGTGAAATTTTCCATTCTTGTGTGGGAAAAGCTTTTGTGGTTTGAATATGAAGTATCAAACTAAAAGGCTCATATTAAATGTTTGGTCCCTGGCTACACTGCTGGTAGCACTATTGAGTGGGGGACTGGATTATGTTGGTACCTATTTCATCAATGGGCCAACCAATTAATGAAGTTATAGCTAAGTGGGCTGTTAGGACGTTAGGCCTAATTATAGGATATACGTTACCAGGGTCAAGAATTATTTTTTCCAAGTTACATAACTAAAAAGTGAGTGAGACTAGTGAGACAAGACATTCTGAATTATGATGCACTTAAGTAATGTTTGTAACATTTGAAGCAAACATGCAAGTGATGTAAGTGTAAGACATATTTGGGCAGGATGATAAAGTATCTGACGACTCAGACTTAACAGTTTTCTCAGTGATTACCAAACAAAAATATTGGTCATTTATTTCGTCTCAGATACTATTGTAGTTACTTTTCTATTGCCATGACAAGAATACCGTGACCAAGGTAACTTATAAAATAAAGCATTTAATTTGGGGCTCATGGTTCCAAAGGGTTATCTGTAACCATCATTGTGGGGAGTAGGGCTGCAGACAGCCAGGCACAGCACTGAAACAATAACTGAGAACTTATATGTTGATACAACAACCATCAGGCAGAGAGAGGGAGAGGAGGAGAGGGGAACAGAGGGAGGGAGGGAGGGAGAGAAACCTAACTGGGAATTGTATGGGCTTTTGAAACTTCAAAGCCCCACTCTTAGTGACATACCTTCTCCAAGAAGGCCCCACCTTTTAATCCTTCTCAAACTATCCCACCAATTCAAACACATGATCCCATAGGGGCTATTCTCATTTAAACCACCAGAGGTGCTCATTTAAATACCCTTGTCACACACCAGTCACTATAGGTTAGAGGTTGGTGCTGGTCCTTTAATTCCCCAAAAGTCACTTATTCCCTGGGATTTCCTGCATGTGAAACAGGAAAGCATTTATGAAACAAATAAATTTTATAATAAAGATTATAAAACTAATTTGTGTGGACAGGTGGCCTCTGGAAACCTGAGTGTTGTGAGAATACCAATATCTACTTGATGTTTATTTTGGGCAAGTTTTACCAATTTTGGTTTACCATGTTCCAGTGGTCCTAGAATAATCTTACACATATATATTAACACTGCTCCTTCCCTGGAAGGGTGACTAGTTACAGGAGCAAACAGCATCTGTGATACAGAACTACTTCAATGTGACATTCCAACATGAATAGAAATGGCTTATTTAGTTAATCCTAATTTGGATTGTGTGTATAAAATATAAATGTGAATGCATAATTTGTGCAGTTAATAACATTTGTATAGTGTTTAAAATAATTAAAATTCCACTATGTTTTATTTAAATACATTTAAATATTTAAATCATGCTTGGCATTAATTCTATCATCATTTTGCCACTTACAAAAGTGAGAGATTAAATGTCCAGTATGAGCTCTTCAAGTGAAATAAAGCAGAAGTCAGGACTAGGCTCCAGATCTGTCCTCAATGTCTGTGCTTTTATTTTCCTGCTGTTTAATTTAAGATTAGATATTTTTCTGTCTAGTGCCAAGAGTTGAAATGCAGAATGACTTGATATTGCAGAATCTGTGAGCACATGAATATCTGCTTCACGCAAACTCACTGTGTATATATTTCAACTGTCTACAGATTAAGGTCTGACATTTGTGCTTCCCTTTTTAATGAGACAAGGGAATACTTTTACCTGATCTTTGATATGTGCCCTTCCTCACATGTTCTGGTTTTGTTAGATTCTTTGGTTGTTCTTTTCTTTCCTTTTTAAAAAACTTTTTATTGATTCTTTGTGGTTTTCACATCATGCATCCTGATCCCATTCATCTTCCTGTCCCTTCCTTTCTGCCCTCTGCCCTTGCAACCCCTCCCACAAAATAAAATTTAAAAGAAAAACCTAAATCCAAAAGCAAACACAGTCAAACAAAAATACCCCACAAAACAAACAAACAAACAAACATTTCTAAAATGGTCTCAAGCAGCTCAGGCTGGTCTCAAGCTTGCTATGTAGCCCAGGCTGCACAGAAACTCTTGATAATCCTCCAAAATATTAGGATCAAAGGCATGGCCCAATGCACTTGCGTCGTTATCTAGGTTCCACATGGTTTGGTGCCTTCACCCTCAACACACCTGAATCTCTACAGAAGACAAACAGTGGGCAGTGCCAAGGACTCTGCTTGCTTAGTACTGCAGGAAAGATCTAGTGGCATTTCTACCATGAATCTTCTCTAAAGGTTTATAACTCAGTCATAAATACTCGGCCTGGCAGAACTTACCCTGGAGGGTCATAGGCCTAGAGAAAATTATTCATTTATAAATTTTACTGACTTGCGTGGAATTGTTTTAACTGCATTTATCCTTTGTGATAGGAGGCAAACAAATGGCTTCAGAGTTCAAGACAGTTTTGTCCTCCTATGAATCAATACAGCATTGGGATACATGAAAAAAGCCATTAGAAAGGGACCACTGAGAGCAGATAATAATTCTTTTAGGAGAAGGGCTTGAGGGCTGGCATTATTCAACCACAGATCTATTAGTAGAACTTAAGGAAAAAAGTGAATGTTATGAACTATTGATTAACTCCCCAAAGCATCCTGTTTGCTTTCTGTTTTTCCATCCACACAGGCCTTATAGAGGTCCATGCTTGCAGTACACTGGCCGTTGCTGGAGCAGCTACATAAAGAAGGCAGGGAAGGGAGGGAGACAGCGGCCGCTCCAGGCTGTGCTGGTCCATGTGTGGCTGAAGCTGCACATCTCTATACACTCACTTCTGGAGGGAAAATGCTTGTTTGGTGCCTGATGTTAAAACATGTAGGGCTTTTTCTAAGTAATATAAGTTCCTCTAAGTCAATTATAAAGTAGGTGCTTATCTGTCATCCTCTGCAGTGCCCATCACCCAGTACACCAAGAGACTGTAAACATTTAGACACTGAACAGAAGGATCTAAAACTAATGGTCAGATTTATTGAAAGAGGTTGGTCCTGGAAAACATAGTTCAAACCGAAGCATTTGAAACTAGGATTTATAACTGAGAACTCTGTTGAAAATAGTCTAAAGTCATATAAATGAACACAACAAAAACATGATCTTAACTCTTAATGATTCTGAATCTACTTTGAAAAGGAGTCCCCCCCCCCCCCGCCATTTTGTCCTTTAAATGTAACCACTGAAACTCAATAAACCATTCTGTTTTAAGCATATAGATTTATACTTTCATAGTTTTTTTTTTTCTGATTCACTAGCAACATATCATTTAGAAAATTTGGGGAAAAAGCAAGAGAAACATATACTATAAATCTCTGTGTATGTACTCGTGTGTGTGTGTGTGTGTGTGTGTGTGTGTGTGTGTGTGTGTGTGTGTTTATATCTGTGAGAGTGAACCTGTGTACATGTGCATGTGAAGATCAGGGGACAACCTTAAGTCCTGTTCCTCAGGAGCTCTTCATCTTGCTTTTGGAGAATGGACCTCTCACTGGCCTGGGGCTTGCTAATTCAGCCCAGTGGTCTGCTTACTTCTGTACTTAACATGAGTGTGACACAATAGCAGACTTTATATGGGATCAGAAATCAGGTCTTTGTGCTTGTAAGGCAAGTGCTTTGCCAACTGGTCCATCTTCTAGCTCTAAAAAAAAAAATTAAATCTATATTCCCAAAGCTTAAATATGTTCAATGTGTCTAATATGAAGGTTTGGTATATGTAAATACTGAGCAAGGATTAACATCACCAAATTAATTAATACACCCCTAACTTACCTATACTATACCCCTGAACCTTTTCTTCATATAACAAAAGCTTGTACCCTTGAGCATGATCCCATATTCTGTCCTTCCTGCTCTGTGCCAGAGATTCCATTCTACTCTCTGCTTTCAGTATTTTTAGATTTCACCTACACTTACACTCATAGTATCTGTCTCTATGTGTCTGCCATATTTCACTTGGAATAATATTCTACAAGTTCATCTTGGCTGTCACAAGTCTCAAAATTTTATCAGAAAAATACTGAAAATAATGAAATTTAAAAATGAGCAATAGATTTTGATTGATCTTTTCAAAAACAAAATATAAAACTTGCCAAGAAGTGTGAGAAAAAATAGTTGACATCACTAGTCACCAGCAGAATTAGAAACCACAAGGTATGCATGCATGCTCATGTTTGTGTAAGTGCACATACATGAATCACATCTGATATAAATAGCTAATATGAAAATATAAAGATATGATAAATGTTAGTAAAGGTATGGTGTAAATGAGTCCAGGTACACCCTTTGTAGGAATATAAATTAGCACAGTCATTGTGAAAACCAAAATGGAGGTGCCCCAAGGGATTGAAGGTAGAACTACTACACAACCTACTAATTCCTCTGTTGAGTATATATCCAAGAGACTAGGGATTAGTTCCTCGAAGAGATTATTGTCTCCCTGTGTTCACAAGCACTGTTCACAGCATTCAACATATAGAAACAATCAGGGGTTGTTTCAGTGGTGGGATGAATAAATAACATGGTATAAATGAACAGAGCGAGGTAACATTCAGCATTGCAGACAGAAGATTCTGTGACCCCGAGATGAACCTTGGGATATTGTTAAATGACATAAGCCAGACTGAGAAAGAGAACCACTGTATAGCTGCTCTCACTTATTCTTATAATACAGATTAAACAAATGTAAAACTTAAAAACATCTTTTATTTGTCTTAGTTTCTTTTGAATAAAGTTGGTCTAGACTTTATGTTTTTATCATGAGAAAAGGATTCAGTAAAACTGTGACTTAGGAAATATGGTTTGTCCTGAAGAAATATGAGGTAGAATGAGCTGAACAGACATTCCTCTCAGGTTGTCATTGATTTCCAGACTGCAGTGGCAAATGTGCTGTCTCAATAGACAACAATAAAGACAACAGGAAAACCTCACTTCAAATTCACCCCTGCTAGCAACTAATAGTGATGGGGGTCATCTCAGAAGATGCTCTGTGAGTGGAAATGGGTGAGGGTGGCCATGGGCAGGAGGACACAGACCAAAGTGGGGTAGTCTCTCACCTACTTTTGGTACCTCCAGAGATGGGATTTCTCAAGTAGTAGCTCCCCATACTTTCAAATACTGATTCATTACCTCATTTGACAGACACAAGAATTCTGAGCAGAGAAAGGTGGTGCCAGAGACCAATCAGCTAAAACAGTGACCAGTCAAGGGGAAAATTTAGAGTCCCAGATAACACTAAGTTGGAATAACATGTTCACCCTCAACACTACTTTTAACATTCACTCAAATGTAGCTTAAAGCATATTTTAAAAAATTCTAGTAAACATTACGGTTACATAGCCTACCTGGAGTATATGTCAACATAAGATGCAGTTCTATTAATATATTACTCCAGTATTATAATTTTATCTGCAAATACTTTTTTATATATGGTAATGAAAGATCATATGTGTTCAATGGGTGCAATTACTATTATTTGTAGTTGAAAGTTTCTCTGATCCCACCCAGCCCTGTGGTCTCTCCAGGCAGTGGTGGAGCACACTTTGAATCCCAGCATTCAGGAGGCAGAGGCAGGTGGATCTCTGTGAGTTCAAGGCCAGCCTGGTCTACCAAGTGAGTTCCAGGAAAGATGCAAAACTAAACAGAGAAACCCTGTCTTGAAAAACAAAACAACAACAACAAAAAAAAAGCAAAACAAAACACACACACACACATCACTCAGAGGCTTAATATTATTTACAAACTGTATGGCCTATGGCAGGCCTCTTCCTAGCTAGCTCTTATATCTTAAATTAATCCATTTCTATTAATCTATGTTTTGCCATATGTTCTGTGACTTTACCAGTCTGCTGGCATTTGCTCCTTGAGAAACAGGCTGGTGTCTCTCCAGACTCCACTTTTCTCTTCTCTCTCCTTGGATTTCCTGCCTGCCTCTAAGCTGCCTTGCCATAGGCCAAAGCAGCTTATTTATTAGCCAGTGGGAACAACATGTATTCACAGTGTACAGAAAGATATCCCCCAGCAATTACTGTTCTTTTTTAAGATCTGTTTTATTACTTGATGTGTATCTGAACATCTGTGTAATATATGTGGATGTGAGCATCAGTGCTTTTGGAAGTCAGAGGTGTCAGGTTCTCAGATGCTGCAATTGCAGGCAATTGTGAGCCACTGTGCTGGAACCACACATAGGTCCTCTGCTGGAGAAGTAACCAGTGAACCATCTTTTCAGCCCCATATTCTTTTTCTTGTTGAATCCAACTTAGTCAAGGAAGTAATTAAAAACCTATGATAGTCATAAGAATTAAGGAGGCTCTCAAGGAAAAATGCCTTTCCACCTTAACCTATCCTATTATTATTGGATTCTTTGAGTTTGATTGTTGTCCTGTCATGATTAATGGATCCTTTCTTCATTTTCTTTTTTTGGTGGCCTTAATTAAATTACTAATTCACACCCTAATTTTTTTTCTTTTAGGTGGATCCAATAAACATTTTATCCTTCCTGTTGCTGGAGGATCAGTTTCCCTGTTGCTTGTTATCCTAATTACAATCATCATGATCATATTTTATAACAGGTGAGTAAAGCAACTTCACCTGGGTCTTATTTGCCTTGAATGATTCTGATATTTAAGGTTCTTTACAAATGACCTAGCAACTTATCAAGCTGACTCAGGATGTGTGTGTGTTTGTGTTTGTGTGTGTGTGTGTGTGTGTGTGTGTGTGTGTGTGTGTGTGTGTAATTACTGTTTTTAAACAAAGGACAAGAAGCAAGGGCAGTATTATTATAGACAGAAGCTGGAATCATTCACTTAAGAATTAGTAGAGTTGGTATAGTGCCCTTATATTCCTGCAAATTCCTTTGCTCTACCTCCATCTTCCCTTTCTCCTCCTCCATAGGAATAGCTGCCAGTTGAGAAGGTTTTGTGTGAGGGGGCTGGAGAGGGCAACAGAGAGGGAGAAAGAAATGGGGAGTATGGTGTAGTTGGAGATCTTTTCTCCAGGTGCCACCAAGCCCCCGCGGTCCCATAACCCATGTATAAAATAATCATTCAGACACTTATATTACTTATAAACTGTATGGCCGTGGTAGTTTTTTTTGTTATCTAGTTTTTATCTTAAATTAATCTATTTTTATTACTCTATACTTTGTCATTTGGTTCGTGGCTTATCTGTACCTTACATCTTTTTCTGTCATGGCGGTGGCTGGCAGGATCTCTCCTCCCCCAGCCTTCCACTTCCCCGAATTCTCTTCTCTCTTGTCCCGCCTATACTTCCTGCCTGGCCACTGGCCAATCAGCATTTAATTTATACAGAGTGATATCCACAGCAGAAGGGGGTAAAGTTTTATTCATTCACCAGCCTTTGTTTTTACTGCAATGTGGCAAATAAGAGGTAAGGGACTTATATATCAGCAAGATAACAAGTGGTTTGACAGTTTTGAAACAAGCCATCTAGAGATGTTACACGAAGTGACTTAGCTAGGAGCTGCAGGGTGGCCTTAGACAGAGGTTTAGTTTCTACTACAGCTTCTTACTTTTTACTGTATTTTGACATAGAGGAGAGTTCAAAACTTTTCTTAGTTGTCCCTTTATTTCCCTTCTAGTTCTGCTATGAGCACTACTGATTTGTCCTCATACTTCTTAACTTTAATTATATTGGATAACTTATACTATGTATCAGCTGGATTATTCCCTGCTCAAGGGATGAGGGACCACTCTTTGAACATTGATATTTTGCTTGCCTGGAACAGCACAGGCACTTAATATGGTTGTTTTGATAAATGAATAAATAAAATTTCATTCTTCTTTTGCTGATAATATTAAATCACACACACACACACACACACACACACACACACACACACACACACACACACGTTTCTCCAGCAGGTTTTATCACCTATCTCCATACATTATCTCTGACCCCTATCTTTTACTGCCACCTGATTTTAATAACTGCTATCACCACCACCCCACTTTGCTCTCTGACACACTTTCTTCTTCTAACCTATTGATTTTACCTATTCTTTTAAAAATAGGATTGGTGATGTCATTCTCCTGATTGACATGTATATTATCTCCCCCCAAACATCAGAATAATCTTGGAACTTGTTATCCAAGTCACTGAAGATACCTTGCTTATTGACAGCAGCATCTTCGTTTATATTGTCTACATTACTACTCCCCTAGTGCTAATTTTGTTAAACTACAACCATTATACATATTTCTAACATGTCCAACTCACTTCTCAAAGGAGAAGAATTTTGCTACAAAAATACAGTTTCTCTATTTTTGCTTCAGGCTTCATTCAGCATGCAAGGCATTTGTCCTCCTTCCACATGCCAGAGATCTGTCCTCTTTTGATATTCCTTCAAATAGACATGATGTCACTATCTGGAATAATTTGTCCTCCTTATCTGCCATTCCTTGCATCTTACTTTGTATTTTAATTCTTCTTGTAATTGCCATCCCTTCCTCCACATCTATAATAATAATGTGAGAATGTTGTGGTTTTCATTTTCAGCATTCAATTGTATTCAGCACTAATATGTCTAAATAGTACATATTCAATAGGTGTCTGTATAAGCTCTTGGAAACACAGGGAAGTTTTACCTTTCTCCCCACCGTGGGTAGTCTTAAGTTTTTTCTGACCAGAAATTACCAAGTTGAAATAAAACCCCCCAAGTGTTAGTATCATAGAAAATTCTATACTGCTCCACCTTGGTTTATTAAAAGATGCAAAGGGCAGAGGCCAAAGGTGGAATACAAAGGGGCAGGAAGCACAGCTGAAACAGTGAGTGGCAGGAGGGATGGACCTCTGCACAGTCACAGACGTTGGACATGATAGGTTTTGCTTCATGAAAATGCATTACTTTTACCTGAACAACTAAATTGAACCAGAGAGTACATAGCCTCTCCTGGTTAAATGTTATAAAAAGATTAATGGGCTTGACTGCATAACAGTAGGTGAAAAGCACAAAAGAAAGGGTACATGTTCATCCTACCTTGTCATAAGTCTCTTTTGGTTGTTACTTCAAATGGAAATGCTTTGAAAACTGACCTGAGGGTTATAGCAATGACCTGGAGCCCTGTGTTAAAATAATGCTGCAGCTTCAGATGTGCTGAGTTGGATAGGAGCCAAAGCAAATCCTGACTTTACTCTTGGCACCTAGTCACCTATGATTCTGATGTTTTTGGAAGCAATTCCTCTGCTTCTGGAGTGTGCTTGTTACATGTAGAGATGAGAACATTGACATTAGTGAATATGACCAGCAGTACAGAGTGCTGCTCAGAATGAAAGGAGCCAAAGTTTATTCATGAGATGGGCATCTTTGTATGGGTAGTCTTTGTAAGGTGATAGTTCAGATTTAGTGATAAAAATATTGCTTATTCATACATTTTGTAAACATTTGCAAATTACATAATGTCTTGATATGCTGGAAACTCTCCTCTTTTCAGCACTGAAAAAAGTCACATACTGGAAAGTACCTTACAATTAGGCAAACCAGGACAACTGTTCAACACAAAACGAACTTTTATATAGGTACTAAGTATATTATAAAGATAAGAGGACTGACTATGAGAGATACTGATCCCTCCTTGTGTAGCTAGTAGCATACCACAAGTTATATAAAGAGAGCTTTAAAATCTACGTCAGTTCTCTTTTATTCACCACATTGTATGTACTAGTCTTATTTAAATATAGGTAAAAATACACAGAGACAGACACCTACACACAGAGACACATATGCATATAGGCACACAAATACACGGAGAAAGACATACATAGACACATATAGACACACATAGATACCATTTCTTATGAATGACAATTTAACTGGCCAGAGGCATAGATCCATCCAATAACAGCCATGTCACATATTTTCTTAAAGAATAAGTAAAAATTGGCTTGCATAAGCTTAGGAAAATATCATTTATACATTATACATTTACACATGGAGTGAGTAAATAAATTGAGGACTAATTTCTTAAATAATAAAACCAAATAAATACACATAAGGAGATAAGATTGTGCTGAGGAAGTAGGGTACTTCCAAGCAATTCCAAGTATCCACGGCAAGCCATAGCCATTACTGAAAAGCTTTTCTTTGTAGAAAGAATGTCTTGCTTTCAGATTTTCTACAGAAGAATTTAAATTTTATCTTTAAACAAAACAATGAGAAAAGGAAAGAAAACAAAACTTCTCACTTCTTGTGTTTAATCTATTTCTACATTTAGTTAGAATCTTGTCCAGAGAGAGATGACAAAGAGAGTGTCATGATTCCCCCATAACAGCTCTTTCAATATTCTTGGCTGTGGTTATTCTTTCTACACATTCAATTGTAGTACCGTCTTTTTTTGTTTCTCTTATATTTATTCTTCCAAATTTTTGCCCAGAACTTTGATCTTCCTAGGTGAATGTGTTGCACACTGTTTTTCTGGATGGTCTGTTTGTCCAAGTGACTCAGGGTGGGGAAGCCTTGGAGTCAGGTGGGAGGGCCATGGCTTTAACTTCAGCAACACTACTAGCCAACTAAGATGCCAGGCAAGATGCTATTTCTCCTCTCAGCATTTTTCTAATGTATTAGAGCTTTGATGAACTCTAAATAATATAGTGCATCCAGGTAATTTATAAGACCCAGAAGATTTTATGCAGCTTAAGTTAATTATTACTGTCATCCAATAAATTACAATGCTAGCATTTTAAAGAATTTTTAATTGTAGAAAACCTCTAAGTCCAAAAGCTGTGGGCTGTTTTAATACAAACCCACTATATAATATCTTGTGAAGTCACTGTGATTAATCACTAATGTACTCTACCCAAAGAGCCGTGTAGCTGTCCTTCCCATCTATAAGCACACTGGAGAAGGTAAGTGTGTTGTTCTTTTCAAACACCAGGAAAAACAGCCCTAAGGAAGAACAGATTTATTTTGACTCACAGTTTGGAAATCATGGAAACAAGAGTATGAGTCATCTGGTCATGTTGTATCCAGTCAGGAAGCTGAGGGAAGTGATTTCCAATGTATTTTCTTCTTGCTATTGAGACTTTGACCCTAGCCAGTAGGATGGTGATGCCTATATCAGCATGAGTCTTCTTCAAGTAAAGATTTCTGGAAACAAAAAAAATCATACCAGAAATATACTTCCATGATGACTTTAAATCTAGTTAAGCTGATAATCAAACCACCACAGTAGAAAGTGTAGACATAAAGCAACTATTTATAACCATAACTACTTAGCCTGGCCCACAGTCAGGACAAATCTCTCTCACCCGCCAGGTCCATAGATGCTCAGAACCAAGTAAACACACAGAAATTTACATTGTTTACAAACTGTATGGCCGTGGCAGGCTTCTTGTTATCTACTTCTTCTACCTTACATTAACCCATTTCTATTAATCTATACTTTGCCACATGGTTCCTGGCTTACCAGTAACATATCTTTCTTGTCATGGTGGCGGCTGGCAGTGTCTCTCCTCCCCTAGCCTTCCATTTCCGAGAATTCTTTCTCTCTTGTCCTGCCTATACTTCCTGCCTGGCTACTGGCCAAACAGCATTTTATTTATACAGAGCAATATCCACAGCAAAAAGTAGGGATAACTAGTACTAGAGTGCAGTGTCTTAATATTCTTTGCTAATTTGTGTTTTAGAAGGAGAAGGAGACAGGTGAGAACTCCACTTAAAGAGCCCAGGGATAAACAGAGTAAGGTAAGCTTGAGATCTTCTTGTCTTAAATTCCTAGTATTTGGGTTGCAGAGATCTGTGCCCAGCTAGTACATGGGTGCTGGGAATCTAAATTCTGTGTTCATGCTGGTCCACTAAGCACTTAGCCACTAAGCCCTCCTCTTTAGCTCCTTAGGATTAATTTGTCTGCAGAGATCTTACTTTCAAAACATTTTAAATAATGAAGTTTTTGTAAAGATATTTATTTAAAATATTTATTTATTTATTTTACAGCCTGGCCAAAGTTTCCCCTCTTTACTGTCCTCCAATTCCCTTCCCCCAGTCCCACTCCTGTGTTCCCACCCCCAATTGACTCCTCCTCCATTTCTGTTTAGTAATAGGCAAGTCTCCACATGAGTATCAACAAAACATGGCATATCAAGTTGCAGTAAGATTTAGCACCTCCCATCTATTAAGGCTGGAAAAGGCTATCCAGTACAGAATCAACTAACCTGGGCTCATAGGGGCTCACAGATACGGAATTGACAACCAGAGAGTGGATGAGACTGACCTAGGTACTCTGCATATATGTTATAGTTGTGTAGCTTAGTCTTCTCGTGGGACTCCTAACAGTGGGAACAGGGGTGCTATCTCTTGTAAAGACACTTTTAAAGAGGCACCTATTCAACTCAGTACAGAACATAACATTGTTTTATGTCACAAGGTTATTATGAGGGCTAAATTAAACTATAAAATGACTCGGAAGCATAGCACACACAAAGAAAGGTATAATGCATGGTTTTCATTGATATTATTATCTTGGAATTAATTTTTAATTAATAAGTGCTCAAATATGTAAAAACTTTTTGATTTTATAAGGATTGTAACAAACTATAATTTTTTTCTTACTCTGCTTTGCTTCTGCCCCCAACTGTTCAATTAAAAAAAAAGAAACATTCCTTCTGAGTTTGCGGATAAGAGGGATGCTTTTTTCCTGTTCATTGTCCCTAATTTTAGGTCAGATATCTCTATCTTAATAGCAAATTATTGTATTTTTTAAGTTTCACTATAAAACATTGCTGGGAATTGAATGCTCACATGCCCCCTAAATTCACATATTGAAATAATCAAACCTCCAGGGTGATAGTATTTGCAGGTGGAGCCTTGCAGAGGTGATTGGGCCAGGCGGTGATTGCCCACGCCTTTAATCCCAGCACTCCGGAGGCAGAGCCAGGCGGATCTCTGTGAGTCCGAGGCCAGCCTGGGCTACCAAGTGAGTTCCAGGAAAGGCGCAGAGCTACACAGAGAAACCCTGTCTTGAAAAACAAACAAAAACAAAACAAAACAACAACTACAACAAAAACCAGAGGTGATTGGGTTGTAAGGGTGGAGGCCTCATTAATGGAATTAGTGCTCCTATGAGAAGAGACAGGAAGAGTTTGGAAGCCATATCCCTTTGTTTATTTGTTTGTTTTGTCCAAGGAAAATTTGGCACAGGAAGAAAGAAGATGACTATCTGTAATTCAAGAATCAAGCCCTGAGTTGCCATTTGACCTTGGACTTTATATACTTTAAAATTGTGAGAAATAAATGTTTGTTGTTTAATTAAACCACTTAGTCTATGCTATTCTGTTATAGCTGCCTGAACTAAGACAAGCATTTTCTCAAGTGCTATCCAAAATTACATCAATTTTTCTTCACTTTAATTATTTGCAGTCAAGTTCTACATGGCTAAAGGACAAGTACTAAGAAGTCCCTGACAATCTGATATGTGTGTTGCAGACTTCTTAATAATCTATCATTTTAATTTTCCTCTTTTATGAAGCATTGGGCTTTGGAAATTATTTTTCCTGACTGATTCATAGTTTGCTTCTTGGAATCAAGTTCAAAACAAAGATGTCTTGCCTTAGTTCATCTGCTACCAGAGCACGCAAGATGATGCTCCAATCCCAGTTTTTAGAGTCCTTTCTTTGTGCTAATTTTTTTGTCTCATCAAGCCAATCCAAATGCAAATTCATTGCTATGAATTTTGAGAGTGGAAAGAAAGATGCTTTAAATTACCTCCACTAGATATTCAATTGTTCCAGACTTCTGTCGGATAAGGCTATTATAAAGGATTTGTGAACAATTAGTGCTCTTAGATGATTGAAATCTTAGAATTGTGAAAGATAAAAGTGTTAGTTATACTTGATTATTTTGAGTGCTTTACACAGTCCATATCATATCAAAGCACCTTTGTTTTCCTTTTGCTTTCTTCATACAAATGTAAAAACCATTTAATTTTGAAATAGTCACCAAAAGATTTCTCTCTCTCAGTGTATTTAGTTGCTTACTTTTTGTTTAAACATTTTTATTTATTAAAGAGAATATTGCTAGGTATGAGCTTCTTCCTCTCAAGTTGTTGGTCAGGGGTGTCCTGGAGGAATTCCAAAAATACAGTCTATTACTATTCTTCTTGGTTGCCCACCAGAACTTAATGATAAGATTCTATTCTGAAGACACACTTCACCCATGCTGTATGAGAGAAATCAAGTTGCCATTGACAAGGAAACTTCCTTCCCTCTGGATAGCTCTCATAAATAATGTCAATGGGTGCTATTTAGAATGCTAGAGGAAAAAGTCCTCAAAAGTCTTGCACAACACTGGTGCATTAGTGGTACAAATATTATGGTTTAATAAACCACTTTCTGGTTGGATATAAGGCCTGCTCCATGGGAGGAAATGTATGCTTGGTGCTGTAATTCTAAGACTCATGGTGGGGATCTTACAAGCCCCATGCATGAACCTACAACTATGGGCTTGCTAAATGGATATAGTATGAATCTGCTCTCTAAATTCATATTTCTGTACCTATAAACTAGTGTAGCTCTCAGATATCATCACAAAAGTTTCTTTGTAGAGTGGATAGTGGTTAACATAGAAAGTCATGACTCATTTTAAAGTGAAGAGAATAAGCATCTGTGGAATGCTCAGCTATTCTATCTATCTATCTATCTATCTATCTATCTATCTATCTATTTGTTTATCTATATATCTCTCTATCTATTAAAACCCACTCTTCCCAAGACTCAGAGATCATCAGATTATCAAGGAAAGGGAGGCAGAAAGCCAAATTTTGGGGAGGACTGGACTAAAATACTGTCTTCTGGACATGATAGGACTACTGACTGCACTGATGAGTCCTCAGCAGCTGTGGTTGCCTATACAAGATCCATACAAGATGAAGCCAGCCAGCATTCCAACCTGGAGGGAAGATGGACTCACAAGCCCCAACCCCTAGATGAGAAGCTATTGACAGTTGATGGCTTCTGTGGGAGGGAGAATCAGTTTTCTTTAAGGATGTGTCCTCTGGTGGGTCAACCATGTTCCAGTGGACGGCTTCACATCTACTTGTATATGTGCAGAACAAATTGGAATCAGTGGGTTATCAAAAAATGGACATGAAGTTGGGAGGGGTGGGCTGATGAATTTGGTAGGAGTTAGGGAAAAGAACAGTGATTAATACGACCTAAATATATTGTTTGCATATATAAAACAATAAAAATTAGTAAAAATATTATATTTAAAGCAAGTTTTATTTATTAAGGTATCCATTCATAAGATATTATTATATACACACTATGGGGGAATATACTAGACTTTGCATAAGTAGAATACATCTTATCTTTGAAGAAGTAACTAGAATAATATTAAACCTGACAATCTGCCTTAAATTTATCTAGCATCTATTCCAGTCTTGTAAACTGAGAATGTAATTTCTAAATTAAGTTTTAGATAATATGGAGAATATTTTATCAAATTATTTGTAATGGAAATTTGACTAAGTTCATTTGTAGGGTAAGATCAAACAAGATAGAATGCCTTCATTTTGTGCTGAAATTCAGTGAGCCATTCAAATGTTCTGCTATTTATTTTGTAGGTAGCCATCAACTGCAGAAGTCCCACTTCTCCCATCCAGTCTATAGATGATGAGAAAGAGGACATTTATGTGAACTATCCAACCTTCTCTCGAAGACCAAAACCAAGATTCTAAACTGTTCTTCTGGCCTGAGCACATTAGTGATGACTTCTATGGCATGGATTTTTAGCCATCCTCTTTTCACCACCAGTATAAAATGTATTCACTTTATTTTATTTGCTGAAAAGAAATACTTCATCACCTGGGAACATTCTTAATAGAGATACATTAGAAAATCCAAATCTAATTAGCTCACACATGCAAGAAAACTTGTTCCATTGTGCAACTGAACAGTCTAGAAAAGATGAAGTGTCATAAGGCTTTCTTGTATTTGAAATTAATGGTGGGCAGAAGCTTGTCTCTGGATCCTCCCTACAGTGTTAGTTCCAATACTACTGGTCCAATACTCTTGCTGCTTCCCTCAGATGCTCCCATGATGGTTGCCAGTGACACTTAATGAGAAGTTTACTGGTCAAACACAAGAAACTAAGTTTATTATTCATGTATTAGTAAGAGGATAGCATTACCATAAAGGATGAGATGACTTAAGTCAGGTATGATTTCTCCTATAAAATAGGGGTGGCACTAAAGCATTACTTGGGAATTCTAAGTATTGTTAAAAAGAAGGATGAGAGGGGCCTAGAAGTTGAGTTATTCCTAGCAAACATTGACTACAAAGACGTCACTTGTTAACTAGCTAACAAGTGAGTATGCTGCAAGATCAGCATAATTTTTAAAAAGTACATGTAAAGGAATGGCCAAGAATGAGACAGGTGTAAAATGTGTTTCTTCCCATTCTAGTTTCAAATAAATTCATCTCTAGTTCTATAGAGAATTCTTGCCATCCACTGGGCCTAGTCTTCTATAAAATGAGATGCTCCAGTAAAAAAATAATGCTTTTGATAATGTTTTTTTTTTCAATTTTGAGAATTATTTTAATATGTAAATTTGTGAGTTAAGAAAACTTGCAAAATGAATGCATGAAAGAGATTGGTGGTGGTAAGCAGTAGAATATAGAAATGTAGGAATCTGAGAGCAGAGAGTTTGGAGAATGTGGGGGGAAGAGGGAGAGGTATCACAGAATAATGATATATGAAAGAAAACCAGATTTTGGACAAGCCCATCCCTACCAATACTGCTGTCATTGAGAGAATATGCTCATTGTAGTTCCATTCAGGATAAAGGAAAAAATAAGGAGTATTTGTGAAACAAAATAAAACTATAGTTATCTCCAAATCATAGTAGTCTTTATCAAATTAAATAATGTTTAGTATCTGAAAGACCCATTTATTATCTCTAAAGAAATTTAAAGGGTCATAATCTATAAATCTTCATTGTTGAAAGTTTCATTTAAGTTTCTGATTTGTATATTTTGTTACAAACTTAAGTGAAACAAATTCAAATGCTAATGCTGTTACATAGATCCTAAACTGTAATTCATAGTTTAAAGCTAATTAGTGGATATTTCATATTTTTAACCTTAAATAACATGCAAGATGAATAGGCCAATTATTTTGCCAACTACAGAAATTCAGATGGCTATAAATGAAAATCACCATTTTTTAATTGTGTTTATGTATTTATTCAAGAATGGTTATTCAGATTCTTATTGTTTGTTTGAAGATTTTTGTGTCTCATTGTATGAACTGTTTCCATAAATATGTCAGTGTACCAAAGTTGGAAGACAATTAACAGAAAATAGACATTTGGAACCATCACAGATTACATGGCTATACACCTCAGGTTGCATGGTGAAACAACTAAGTATTGTTCATAAAGCAATCTAGTTATTTTCCACAAATGTTAAAGACAATCAAAACACTGCTTTCTAGAATATTTGGGTGTCCAATTTTGTAATGACTAAGTAAGTGAGCAGGAATGCTTTTATAATTGCACTATAGGAAGATATAAGTAGCTGCCTGGTGGTCAGTCATTTGTATGAAGAGTTACCTAAGTAGACCAAGATAGCCTCCAGAACGTTGGGCATTTGTCTCTGTTGCTGTGGGAATTCACGTGCGTTTTTGAAAAAAAAAAAAGTCACTCCCTCAAAACATATTCACTCTGCCTACCCTTCCTTTCTACATGTAATTCCCTTGCAGATTTTAGTATTTATCAGCAACACTTATTGCAAACTCTGACCTCTCCATATCTTATGTTGAAGAGATGATGCTCATTGTCTCTCTGGACATTTTTGCTCAGGAAAGCACTTTAATTGCCATCTTTGTATCCTACACAGTTCACCAGATTTCTGGAATGTGACCCCCTCCAAAAATTGTTGTGCCTGTTGTGCTAACTGGCAGCAGGGTGATCAAAACTGAGCCAAAAATTAAAGATTAATGTGACCAATGAAATACAACTTTGTTTTTCTTTTTGTATATATATTTGATGCTGGTCTGGATGCTAGATGCTTTCTGGAGGTGTTTTACACACATAATGTATACCAGTATATAATGCAACATTAAGTGAAATATACATGCTTGCATTAAATGCTATTATCCTAATATCTACATTAAACAATGAAAGGAAGTTGGGTTTGATTAGAGATAGAATACTTTCTTAGGCACTTACAAAAACTATGCATTCACTATTTTTTAAATCAGACTGCTGTTGTTATTTAGATGCCTTCATGTTAATGTTAAGAAAATAGAATATAGCCGGGCTGTCGTGGCACACTCCTTTAATCCCAGCACTCAGGAGGCATAGCCAGAGAGATTTCTGTGAGTTCGAGGCCAGCCAGGGCTACAGTGTAAGTTCCAGGAAAGGTACAAAGCTACACAGAGAAACCCTGTGTTGAAGAAAAAAAGTAGAATATAAATCTCTTTTTATATCTTTTATTCTTTCCCATTTTTCTGTTAATGAGGATTGAACTCGGGCTTTTAAATGTCAGGCAAGTGCTCTACCATTGAGCTACAACTCCAGAATATAAATTTAAAGTTCAAGTTTTAAAACTTATTGCTAAGATACTATTTAAAAATTTTTAAAGATCAAATTTAAAAAATAAAGTTAAAAAAACCTAGGAGGTTTTATTTTTTTATTTATTTTAAACTTATAAGTTATATTAATTTGCATATAGAACTCTATTAAATAAAATAACATCCTTATTACAATAATCTTTTTTGATTGAGAAATTTTTTTCATTCATTTTACACACCAATCAAAGATCCCCCTCTTCCTTCCTCCAACCCTCCAACCTGCCCCTTCCAACCCACTCCCCCCCACAAAAAAGCAAGGCCTCCCATGCTAGAGGCACATCCAGTAGAGCCAAGTCCAAGCCCTTCCCCCTGCCTCAAGGCTGCACAAGGTGTCCCATCATAGGTAGCAGGCTCCACAAAGGCTGCTCATACACCAGGGATGGATTCTGATCCTACCACCAGGGGTACAATAATCTTGTAAATTAGGAAAGCCCAGATTTTAGTTAGAGATTGGTTCACATAGTTTATATTCAAAGCACTAACAATGTTGTAAGATGCTGTTAGAAAATAACTTATTTGGGACTAAGAATAATAACTCTCTAATCCTAATTTATTGCTTATTATCCCTGCTATAATCATATGTTCTGTGACTATCCTATTTAGAACATTTCCAGTTTTACTTTTCATTATCTGAGAGTGCATTTTTAGCCATAAAGTATTTCTTTCCCTTGATGTACTGTAGTCTGTTGTTCTGAATGAATAAAATATAGTTCTTAGTGATCACTAGCTTCATTTGCTGCCAAAGAATTTTAGGAGAAATAAACATGTAGAGAAAAATGCAGAACAAATTTTAATCATGGAAACTTTGTAACTTTTATCTCAAAGCAATATTTTGTATATTTTATAAATATGTGTAATTCAAAGAGCTATGTAAGAATTTCCTTTTTAGGGGGCATAAATGTGTTTTATTCATTTAATAGCAATCATTTGACTTTAGAAAAGAACTATTTGTGTGGGTATAGTCATGTTACAAGAATGGAAAATATGGTTGTTAAAGATATTTTCCCATCTATAGGCTAGTGTTTTAGGGCTGATTTCCAAAATATATACAGAACTCAAAAATCTACAATTCAACAAACCAAAGAATCCAGTCAAAAAATGGGGTACAGATCTACACAAAGAATTCTCAACAGAAGAATCTCAAATGGCTAAGAAACACTTAAGGATATGTTCAATATCCTTAGCCATCAGGGAAATGCAAATCAGAATGACTCTGAGATTCCATCTTACACTTGTCAGAATGACTAAGTTCAAAAACATAAATGTCAGCTTATGCTGGAGAGGATATGGAGCAAGGGAAACACTCCTCCATTGCTGGTTGGAATGCAAACTTATACAACCACTTTGGAAGTCAGTGTGGTGGTTTCTCAGTAAACTGGGAATCAGTCTATCTATCCTGGGTATTACCCAAAGGATTTCAACCATACCACATCTGCACTGCTTTCAACATTCTTATCTTCCAAGCTTCTACAAACATCCCACTGAGTTCTCAACACTCACTGGCTTTTCTAGCCCAAAGTTCCAAAGTCCTTTGACAATCTTCCCCAAAAGAGACATGACAGCAATACCCTACTTCTAGTACTAATTTCTGTCTTAGTTTGTGTTACGTTTGTAATGATGAAGCACCATGTCTCTTACAGGTATTAGTGAGAAGAAGGTAAATTAGGCATATCTTAATTCTTCCTAAATACACAAGATGGCATACTCTCTAAGGTTACTGAGGAATATCTAAACTGTCAAGTATCTCTACTTGATGTAATTGACCTTTCTATATGTATATATACATATATATGTGTGTGTGTAACATTCAATAAATGTTTACTAATTTAAATTATGGAGTATTTTTAATTTTTTAAATTCATTTTACATACCAACCACAGATCTCCCTCTCATATACCTAAAGGATGCTCAATCATACCGCAAGGGCACGTGTTCAACTATGTTCATAGCAGCATTATTCATAATAGCCAGAACCTGGAAGCAACCTAGATGCCCCTCAACTGAAGAATGGATAAAGAAAATGTGGTACATATATAAAACGGAGTATTACTCACCTGTAAAAAACAATGACATCAGGTTTGCAGGCAAATGGATGGAGCTAAAAAATATCATCCTGAGTGAGGTAACCCAGACTCAGAAATATAAACATGGTATGTACTCACTCATAAGTGGATTCTAGATGTAAAGCAAAAGATAATCAGACTATAACCCACAGCTCCAGAGAAGCTAGGAAACAAGGAGGACCCTAAGAGTAATTCCTTTTATTAATCTTACACTTTATACATATTTGGAGTCTGGAATAAAAGCAGCTCTATTCACCTGCATCCACTATGACTTTTAACAAATTGAGTGAGTAAATAAATAAGAAGTTCTTATACTATCTATATCAATCTTTCATTTTTCCAAAGTGCTATTAAGATTTTACTTGGACATTATGTTTTATTGACATTCCATATAGCAGATAAACTTTACTCTAACTTGTAGATTTTACCTTCAACTTTTATCTGAACTTAGATATAACTTCATAGAAAATATCAATCTCTGTTTTTTAAATTATGCGTTTGCATGTATGCCTGTGTGTGGTTATGTGCACATGAATGCAGGTACCTGTAGAGGCCAGAAGAGAGCATCAGATGCCTAAGAGTTGGATTTATAGGTGATTATGCTGGGAACTGAACTCTGATTGTCTGCAAGAGCAGTATGTGTTCTTTATCACTGAACCATCACTCCAGTTTTAGAAATATAAATTTCTTTCAACATGCTATCTACCAAGCTCCTAATAAAAAGTTGATTATTGAAGTGGAAAGCTGCTAATAAATGCCACAAATTAAACTAAGTATTATTTGATTTACAGGAATTAACATTATAAGGTGAGAAGATAAAGCTCATCTGAGACTTCATAACCATGAATTTAAAATATCAAACAAAATTCCTCATGCATTGCCAAGCCACATTTGTGAGACAGAAATCTTGGGAAGCTGATGGTCCACTTTTGTTTTTCCTCAAAATTTACATGATCTTTATTGATTTTTTTTTTTTTAGTTTTTCTTGGAATTCACTTTTACGATGATGTAATCTTTGACTTATTACAGTCTTTACCCAAGATATTCTGAAGTTGCCATAGTAACAAGATCATGACTCTAATCATCTTTGAGTAAGGCTGAGTGTACCAATATACTCTCAGTGCTATCATGCTTTCTTGTAAATGCTTTCAAAGTAGCTTTAGGTGAGCTTATTTGTTCCACTTTTCATTTTAGTATATGAGTTATTAGAAGCAAGTTTTAATCTCTTTTTTACCTCCCATTCATTAAAAAATGTAATGTAAATAAAAATGTAATGATTAAGCAGCTTCTAGAGACAAATATTACTCTTCTAGGATTTTTTTTTCAAAGAATGCATTGTTTTCTGTATGCATTTGTCAAATAAAAAAACTAATCAGTAAATATAATTTTACAAGTCTCTTTGGTTACCCTTTCAAACCTTAGGAATAGCTATCACTTATAAAGTTGGGTAATTGACAAAATTCTGTATTTCTATTATGTGGTATAATTTTAAAGTTATTTCTTATATTCTGTATTAATTTTACAAAAATTCAAGATGGTGCCAAGAGAAACAGTATTACTGTAATTGAGAATTTAGTAGACACAGATGCAGATAAATAGTGTGCCAGACAGTACTATGTCAACTTGATTAAGAGGAGAACATTGATTCCTACAGAAAACAGATTTTTTAAAGAATTTCCTGTAAGAATAATGTGAAATGTTGAACACTATTCTCAATAGATCATTTTAGTCATGCAGTGATAGGCTGATTTGAAAGGCCTAGAAAGTTTCAGCCTTTCCTTCTCTACTATGTGCCCAGAGTCCTCTGACTGAATACCCTATTGGCCAATTATAGCCTTACTTGCCAGTTCTTGTTGGCTGCAAAACCACCCATGCAAATAGCTACCCAATGGCAATGGCTTTGTGGAGTTCTCTTCCGAGCTTCCCTGTGCATGTCTAAAAAGATATAAAGCTAATACATTTAACAAAACCAAAAATGGTCAGCTGGTTTCCTGAAAGTCCAGTAATAACTGATTAGATTCTGAAATTTAAAAATCAATGCTATTTACCATAGCACTCAAACAAATTAAGAATTTATATCCAGCCAAATGTATGCAGGATCTATATGATTACATTCTTTTATTTTGGTCTTATTTGTGAGTAAAAATATTTTTTGCATAAATTCTTTGGCATTTTTTACATAGACAATCATGTTTCTTTGTGAATAATTTAGTTTTTTTCCTTTTAAACCTTCATGTGTTTTATTTTGTCTGTGTGAAGCAGTTTTAATTCTGGAAAATAAAACCCTAAGATATTTAATTCCTGCCTTGTTCCTGTTCTTAGAATGTATGCAGTCATCACCTGCAAGCACAATGCTAACTGCAGGTATTTGTAGATGTTCTTTATCATCTTGAAGATATTTTCCATTCTTATTCAGATGCAATAATACATTTTCATAATAAGTGAATGTTGTCAAGTGTATTTTTTTTCCCGAGACAGGGTTTCTCTGTGTAGCTTTGGAACCTGTCCTGGAACTCACTCTGTAGCCTAGGCTGGTCTCGAACTCACAGAGATCCGCCTGCCTCTGCCTCCCGAGTGCTGGGATTAAAGGCATGCGCCACCACTGCCTCTGCTTCCAGAGTGCTGGGTTTAATGCATGCACCACCACCGCCCAACTGTCAAGTGTATTTCTGACTCAAGGGGTGTAGCCATATGACTTTTTTATCTTGTTGATGTGGAGAATTATATTTGAGATTATTTTAAATGTTGACCAATTCCAGCTTACATACTTGAAATTAGTTGCATTTGGGCATGATCTGAAATCTTTACATACATTATTGGATTTATTTTATAATATTTGTTGAGAAATTTCTCTTTTATTATAAGACATACTTGTATTTCACTCCTGTTTTTATTATGTGTTTTAATTTTATACATCAGCCATGGGTTCCCCTGGCCTCCCCCCTTCCAGCTCCTCTCCTCTATTTCCATGTCCTCCAGGAACAAGACACCTCTGGGGATTCATTTAAACCTGGTGGATTCAGTGCAGGCAGGTCTTGTATCCTCCTTCCAGGCTGAGCAAAGTGTCCCTGTGTAAGCCCAAGGTTCCAAACAGCCAGCTCATGCACTAAGGACAGGTCCTGGTCCCACAGACTGGGTGCCTCCCAAACAGATCAAGCTATTCAATTATCTCACTTATCCAGAGGGCCTGATCCAGCTGGGGGCTCCACAGCCTTTGGTTCATAATTCATGTGCTTTCTTTCGATTGGCTATTTGTCCCTGTGCTTTTTCCAATCTTGGATTCAACAATCCACACTCTTGCAGTCCCTCCTCTTTCTCGACCTTTGGACACCTGGAGCTCCATATGGGGCCTGGCTGAGGATCTCTGCATCCACTTCCATCAGTTATTGGATGAGAGTTCCAAGATGACTGTGAGGGTGTTTAGTCATCTGATCACCAGACTAGGTCAGATCAGGCTTTCTCTCGACCATTGCCAGCAGTCTACAGAGGATGTATCATTGTGGATTTCAGGGACCTCTGGAGCACTCTGGCTCTTCCTGTTCTCATGTGGTCTTCATTTATCATGGTCTGTTATTCCTTGTTCTCCCTTTCTGTTCTTGATTCAGCTGGGATCTCCTGATCACCTAAGCTTTCACTCCCTCAAACCTTGCCCTTCATTACTCCCACTGTCGTCCAGGTTGTTCATGTAGATCTCATCCATTTCTCTGTCATTGGGTGATCCCTGGGTCTTTCCTAGGGTCCCGTTTTCTAGGTAGCCTCCCTGGAGTTGTGTAGAAGTCTAGTCATCCTCTGATGAGTGAGTACATACCATGTTTGGCCTTCCTTCTGAGTCTGGGTTACCTCACTCAGGATGATTTTTTCTAGATCCATCCATTTGCCTGCAAACCTCATGATGTCATTGTTTTTCTCTGCTGAGTAGTACTCCATTGTGTATATGTACCATATTTTCTTTCTCCAGTCTTCAGTTGAAGGGCATCTAGGTTGTTTCCAGGTTCTGGCTATTACAAACAATGCTGATATGAACATAGCTAAGCAAATGCCCTTGTGATGTGATTGAGCATTCCTTGGGTATATGCCCAAGAGTGCTATAGCTGGGAATTGGGGGAGATGGATTGCCAATTTTCTAAGGAAGCGCCATATTGATTTCCAAAGTGGCTGTACAAACTTGCATTCCCACCAGCAGTGGAGGAGAGTTCCCCTTGCTCCACATCCTCTCCAGCATAAGCTGTCTTCTTTGTTTTTGATCTTAGCCATTCTGACAGGTGTAAGGTGGTATCCCAGAGTCATTTTTATTAGCATTTCCTGCATAATTAGGGATGTTGAGCAATTCCTTAAATGTCTTTCAGCCATTTTAACTTCCTCTGTGGAGAATTCTCTGTTTAGTTCTATAGCCCAATTCTTAATTGGACTGTTGGGCACTTTGATGTCTAATTTCTTGAGTTCTTTATATATTCTGGACATCAGCCCTCTGTCAGATGTGGGGTTGGTGAAGACCTTTTCCTTTGTTGTAGGCTGTCTCTTTGTCTTGTTGACCGTGTCCTTTGCTCTACAAAAGCTTCTCAGTTTCAACAGGTCCCATTGATTGATTGTTTCTCTCAGTGTCTGTGCTATTGGTGTTATGTTTAGAAAGTGAACTCCAGTGCTAATGCGTTCAAGAGTACTTCCTACTTTCTCTTCTATCAGGTTCAGAGTAACTGGATTTATGTTGGAGTCTTTGATCCACTTAGACATAAGTTTTGTGCATGGTGACAGATATGGATCTATTTGCAGCCTTCTACACATTGACATCCAGTTATGTCAGCACCATTTGTTGAAGATGCTTTCTTTTTTCCATTGTACATTTTTGGCTTCTCTGTCAAAAATTACATGTTCATAGGTGTGCGGGTTAATGTCAGGGTCTTCAATTCGATTCCATTGGTCCACATGTCAGTTTTTATGCCAGTACCAAGCTGTTTTTATTACAGTAGCTCTATAGTAGAGCTTGAAGTCAGGGATCATGATGCCTCCAGAGGTTGTTTTATTGTACAGGATTCTTTTGGCTATCCTGGGTTTTTTGTTTTTCCATATGAAGTTGAGTATTATTCTTTCCAGATCTGTGAAGAATCGTGTTGGTAATTTGATGGGGATTGCATTGAATCTGTAGATTGCTTTTGGTAAGATCGCCATTTTTACTATGTTAATCCTGCCTATCCACGAGCATGGGAGATCTTTCCATTTTCTGACATCTTCTTCAATTTCTTTTTTCAGGGACTTAAAGTTCTTGTCATATAGGTCCTTCACATGCTTAGTTAGAGTAACCCCAAGGTATTTTATATCATTTGTGGCTATCGTAAGGGGTGATGTATCTCTGATTTCCTTCTCAGCCTGTTTGTCTATTGTATATAGGAGGGCTACTGATTTTTTTGAGTTGATCTTGTATCCTGCTATGTTGCTGAACGTGTTTATTAGCTGTATCAGTTCCTTGGTTGAATTTTTGGGGTCACTCACATATACTAACATGTCATCTGCAAATAGGAAGAGCTTGACTTCTTCCTTTTCAATTTGTATCCCCTTAATCTCTTTATGTTGTCTTATAGCTCTGGCTAGAACTTCAAGTACTATATTGAATAAGTAGGGGGAGAGGGGACAGCCTTGCCATGTTCCTGATTTTAGTGGTATTGCTTTGTGTTTCTCTCCATTTAATTTGATGTTGGCTGTTGGCTTGCTGTAGATTGCCTTTATTATGTTTAGGTATGTTCCCTGTATTCCTGATCTCTCCAAGACCTTTATCATGAAGGGGTGTTGGATTTTGTCAAATGCCTTTTCTGCATCTAGTCAGATGATCATGTGGTTTTTTTCTTTGAGTTTGTTTATATGGTGTATTACATTGACGGACTTTCATATGTTGAACCACACTTGCATCCCTGGGATGAAGCCTATTGATCATGGTGGATAATTGTTTTGATGTGTTCTTGGAGTCTGTTTGCCAGAATTTTATTGAGTATTTTTGCATCAATGTTCATGAGGGAGATTGATCTGTAGTTCTCTTTCTTTGTTGCATCTTTGTTTGGTTTAGGAATCAGGGTAATTGTAGCCTCATAGAAGGAGTTTGGTAATACTCCTTCTGCTTCTATTGTGTGGAACAATTTAAAGAGTATTGGTATTAAGTGTTCTTTGAAGATCTGGTAGAATTCTGCACTGAAACCATCTGGTCCAGGGCTTTTTTTTGGTTGGGAGACTTTTAATGACTGATTCTATTTCCTTAGGGGTTATTGGACTATTTAAATGGTTTATCTGGTCTTGATTTAACTTAGATATGTGGTTCCTATCCAGAAAATTATCCATTTCTTTTAGATTTTCCAGTCTTGTGGAGTAGAGGTTTTTGAAGTATGACCTGATGATTCTCTGGATTTCTTCATTGTCTGTTGTTATGTCCCCCTTTTCATTTCTGAGTTTGTTAATTTGGATAAGGGCTTGTCTATCTTGTTGATCTTCTCAAAGAACCAACTCTTTGTTTCATTAGTCCTTTGTATTATTCTCTTTTTTTCTATTTTATTGATTTCAGCTCTCAATTTGATAATTTCCTGGCATCTGTTCCTCCTGGGAGACTTTGCTTCTTCCTGTTTAAGGGCTTTCAGGTGTGCTGTCAAGTCACTAGAATGAGATTTCTCCAGCTTCTTTATGTGGGCATTCAGTGCTATGAATGTCCCTTTTAGCACTGCTTTCATAGTATCCCATAAGTTTGGTTATGTGGTGTATTCATTTTCATTGATCTCTAGGAAGTCTTTAATTTCTTTATTTCTTCCTTAACCCATTGGTGATTCAGTTGAGCATTGTTCAATTTCCATGAGATTGTAGGATTTCTGTAGTTTTTTCTGTTGTTGAAATCTAACTTTAAACCATGGTGGTCTGATAGAACACAGTGAGTTATTCCAATTCTCTTGTATCTGTTGAGATTTGCTTTATGGCCAAGTATTTGGTCGATTTTAGAGAAGGTTCCATGGGGTGCTGAGAAGAAGGTATATTCTTTTTTGTTTGGGTGGAATATTCTGTAGGTATCGATTAAGTCCATTTGAGCCATAACATCAGTTAACATAAGTCCATTATGTCTCTGTTAAGTTTCAATTTGGCCGATCTGTCCAGAGGTGAAAGTGGGGTATTGAAGTCTCCCACTATTAATGTGTGGGGTTTTATATGTGATTTAAGCTTCAGTAATGTTTCTTTTACATATGTGGGTGCCCTTGTGTTTGGGGCATGAATGTTCAGAACTGAGACTTCATCTTGGTGGATCTTTCCTGCAATGAGTATGTAATGTCCTTCATCATCTCTTTTGATTGATTTTAGTTTGAAGTGTATTTTGCTGGATATTAGGATGGCTACACCAGCTTGCTTCTTAAGACCATTTGATTGGAAAGTCTTTTCCCAGCCTTTTATTCTTAGGAGGTGTCTGTCTTTGAGTTTGAGGTGTGTTTCTTGTATGCAGCAGAAAGATGGGTCCTGTTTTCATATCCATTCTGTTAGTCTGTGTCTTTTTATAGGTGAATTAAGTCCACTGATATTAAGGGATATTAATGAACAGTGATTGTTTGTTCCTGTTGTTATTTTTATTTTTTGGTGGTAGTGTGTGTGTACTTCTCTTCTTTGGGGTTTACTGCTGTGGTGTTATCTATTGCCTGTGTTTTCATGGGTGTATCTGCCTTCCTTATGTTGGAATTTTCCTTCTAGTGCTTTCTGTAGGGCTGGGTTTGTGGATAAGTATTGTTTAAATCTGGTTTTGTCTTGGAAGGTCTTGTTCACTCCATCTATGATGACTGAAAGTTTTGCTGGGTGTATTAGTCTAGGCTGGCATCCATGGTCTCTTAGTGTCTGCATTATATCTGTCCAGGTCCTTCTGGCTTTCAAAGTCTCCATTGAGAAATTGGATGTTATTCTGATAGGTTTGCCTTTATATGTCACTTGGCCGTTTTCCTTTGCTGCCCTTAATATTCTTTCTTTATTCTGTACATTTAGTTGTTTAATTATTATGTGGCGAGGGGACTGTTTTGGGGGGGTCTAGTCTGTTTGGTGTTCTGTAGGCTTCTTGTATCTTCATAGGCATTTCCTTCTTTAAGGTGGGAAAGTTTTCTTCTATGATCTTGTTAAATATATTCTCTTTGCCTTTGAGTTGGTATTCTTCTCCTTCCTCTATCCCTATTATTTGTAAGTTTGGTCTTTTCATGGTGTCCCAAATTTCTTGGACATTTTGGGTCATGACTTTGTTGGTTTTAGTGTTTTCTTTGACTGATGAATCCATTTCTTCTACCGTATCTTCAACACCAGAGATCCTCTCTTCCATCTCTTGCATTCTGTTGGTTATACTTGCCTCTGAATTTCCTGTTTGTTTACTCAGATTTTCTATTTCTAGCATTTCTTCTGCTAGTGTCTTCTTCAATTTTTCTATTTCCCTCTTCAGTTCTTGGACTGTCTCACTTGCTTTTTCATGATTTTCTTTCAAGGACTTATTGTTTTCCCCTGCTTTAATTGTCCTTTCTTCTAGTTTTTCATAGTGTTCGTCCCATTTTTTGTTTTTCTGTTCCTCTACTTTGTTTTTGATTTCTTCTATATAAGGCTCTAGCCCCTTCATGATGTTGCTTATAAGGTTGTTTTCTTCTTCTTCTTCTTCTTCTTCTTCTTCTTCTTCTTCTTCTTCTTCTTCTTCTTCTTCTTCTTCCATTCTGTGACGTTCAGATCTAGCTGTTGGAGAAGGGCTAGGTTCTGATGATGCTATATTGCTCTTTATTTTGTTGTATGTACTTCTGCCTTGATGTCTGCCCATCTCCTCTTGTGTTCATTCTTGGTCCTATTAGTGTACTTGGTCCAGAGAGAGCTGACAGATTTAGGGAGCCTCTCTCTGGTCCAGATGGAAGCTCTGGGCCAGATGGGAGCGCTGGTCCAGATGAGAGTGCTGGCCGGATAGGAGCTGGGGGGCTGGACTTTTAGTCTGGGGAAGTCCCTGGGCTCTCCTTATGTTGTCCAGATGGGAGCTCCTCTTCTCCAGTTGGGAGTTTCTCTGGTCTCTGGTCCAGATGGGAGTTCCAGGGCAGGATTGAAGTTGGGGGCGGGTCTTTGAGTCTCAGGAAGTGGCTGGGGTCTCTGGCATATGGGTGTGGGGGCAGGGTGTGGAGACTGCAGTGTCTGCCTGCTGTCTTGGAAAAGGGGAGTGTTCCCACAGGGCCCGTCGATTTGCTGGAAACTGGGGCCAAGTTGGGCAGGTCCTCCCAGGATGACCTGTGTCCAGCAGTGGGACCCAGGGGCAGTTGCCTCTCTGGCTATAACCCCAGGCACTCACCTGTGATCCTGATGGCAGTTCTGGGGGGGACAGGAGCTGGGGGTTTGTCTCTAGCTCTTACTCTTATATTTAGCCCATTTGTATTATTCCATACTTTGCTAAGTGGCTTGTGGCTTACCAGTGTCTTTACATGTTGCTTCTCATGGTGATGGCTGGCAGTCTCTCCCACAACCTTCCACTTTCCATGATTCTCCTCCTCCTTGTCCTGCCTAACCTATCCTTCCTGCCTGGCTACTGGCCAATCAGCACTTTATTTTACCCAATCAGAGCAACACATTTGACATACAGAACATCGCACAGCACTAAATTCTGAACATTTATACCCCAAATACATGAGCACCCACATATGTAAAAGAAACATTACTAAAGCTTAAATCATAGACCAAACCCCACATACTAATAGTGGGAGAGTTGAACACCACACTCTCACCAATGGACAGGGCTGCCAGACTGAAACTTAACAGTTAAATAAGGGAACTAACAGACATTATGATTCAAATGGACTTAATAGATACCTACAGAACATTCCACCCAAACATAAGAAAATATACCTTCTTCTCCACACCTCATTGAACCTTCTGTAAAATTGACCATTTCTTCCTCACAAAGAAAATCTCAACATACACAAAAAGATTAGAATAACCTCCTGTATTTTATCAAACCACCATGCCTTAAAGATAGAAATCAACAACAATATCAATTATAGGAATTCTACAAACTCATGGAAACTGAACAATGCTCAACTGTATCACCACAGGGTCAAGGAAGAAATAAAGAAAGAAATTAAAGACTTTCTAGAATTCAATGAAAATGAATGTACAACATACCCAAACATAGGGGACGCTATGAAAGCAGTACTAAGAGGAAAGTTCATAGCACTAAATGCCTACATAAAGAAGTTGGAGAAATCTCACACTAGCAACTTAACAGCACACCTGAAAGCTCAAGAAGAAAAAGAAGCAAACTCATCCTCAAGGAGTAGATACCAGGAAATAACTAAATTGAGGACTGAAATCAATAAAATAGAAACAAAGAGATCAGTCCAAAGAATCAATGAAACAAAGAGTTGGTTCTTTGAGAAAAATCAACAAGATAGACAAACCCTTATCCAAATTAACTAAAAGGCAGAGAGAATATCCAAATTAACAAAATCAGAAATGAAAAGGGAGACATACCAGTGACAATGAGGAAATCCAGAGAATCATCAGGTCATACTTCAAAAACATGTACTCCACAAAACTGGACAACCAATAAAACAAAACAAGGATAATTTTCTAGATAGGTTGTAGTGTTATTTGCTCCACTCATGATCTTGAGCTATATGGCCGAAGGGAGGTGGTGCTTCCTGCCTTTGTCTGTGATATCTTATAAGGAGTTGGAGAAGGGTCACATGCCCTTTCTACCTGCTCCTGCCTGTGAGGTAGACTCACTCCCAGTCAGGTCAGAGGACAACTTCAGCTGTCTACTCAGTTCTGTATTCTTGAATATATTTCCTCAATTTATATCTTAATAAATTCTGTTACCCATTTAATAGACTCATGTATATTGATTATAATAATAGGTACCAAATGCACAAATTAAATCAATTGCAGATGAACAATTTAAATAGACCTATAACTCCTATGGAAATAGAAGTAGTCATTAAAAGTCTCCTACCCAAAAAAAGCCCAGGGCAGGATGTTTTCAGTGCAGAATTGTACCATAATTTCAAGAAGAGATAATACTAATACTCCCCAAATTGTTCCATAAAACAGAAACAGAAAGAATATTGCCAAACTCTTTATATGAGGCTACAGTTACCCTGATAGCCAAACCACACAAAGACACAACAAAGAAAGAAAATTACAGACCAATCTCCCTCATGAACATTGATGCAAAGATAATTGATAAAATATTAGCAAACTGAATCCAAGAACACATCAAAAATCATCCACCATAATCAAGTAGACTTCATTCCAGAGATACATGGATGGCACAACATATGAAAATCTGTCAATGTAAGCTACCATATAAAAAAAACTGGAAGAAAAAAACACATTATCATCTCATTAGATGGTGAAAAAGCCTTTGGCAAAATCCAATAACCCTTCATGATAAAAGTCTTGGAGAGAACAGCAATACAAACAACATACCTAAACACAATAGAAGCAACTTACAGCAAGCCAAGAGCCAACATCAAAGTAAGTGGAGAGAAACTCAAAGGGATTCTACTAAAATCAATAACAAGACAAGGCTATCCACTCTCCCCATATCTATTCAATACAGTACTCGAAGTTCTAGCTAGAGCAATAAGACAACAAAAGGAGATCAAGGGGATAGAAATTGAAAAGGAAGAAGTCAAACTTTCACTATTTGCAGATGATATGATAGTCTTCATAAATGACCCCAAAAATTCTACCAGGGAACTCCTACAACTGATAAACACCTTCAGTAATGTGTCAGGATACAAGATATACTCACAAAAATCAGTAGTCCTCTTATACACAATGGTAAGCCAGCTGAGAAAGAAATCAGAGAAACACCCCCCTTTATAATAGCACCAGGGAAACATCACCCTTTACAATAGCCACAAATAATATAAATATCTTAGGGTAATTCTAACCAAACAAGTGAAAGACCTGTATGACAAGAACTTTAAGTCCTTGAAGGAAGAAATTGAAGAAGATATTAGAAAGTGGAAAGATCTCCCATGATCATGGATAGGTATAACCAACATATTAAAAATGGAAATCTTACCAAAAGCAATCTACAGATTCAATGTAATCCCCATCAAAATCTCAACACAATTCTTCACAGACCTCTAAAGAAAATATTCAACTTCATATGGAAAAACAGAAAAACCTAATATATCTAAAACAATCCTGTGCAATAAAGCAACTTCTGGAAGCAACAGCATCCCTGACCTTAAGCTCTACTATAGAGTTATAGTAATAAAAAACAGCTTGGTGTTGGCATAAAAACTGACATGTGGACCAATGGAATTGAATTGATGATCCTGACATTAATCCACACACCTATGAACAGTTGATGTTTTACAGAGCCAAACTGTACAATGGACTAAAAAAGCATCTTCAACAAATGGTGCTGGCATAACTGGATGTTGACATGTAGAAGATTGCAAATAAATCCATATCTATCACCCTGCACAAAACTCAAAGCCAAGTGGGTCAAAGACCTCAAGACAAATCCAGCTACACTGAATCTGATAGAGGAGAAAGTAGGAAGTAGACTAGAAAGCATTGGCATAGGACACCACTTCCTAAATATAACACCATTAATCAAATTAATGATAAGAGAGATCAAAGACAAATTAATAATATTAAACACAAAATGAAGACATTACAACAGACACTGAGAAAACTCAGAGAATCATAAGGATATATTTTAAAACTTTAGATTATACTAACACAAAAAATCTAATAGAAATAGATAAATTTCAGATTCATTTGGCATATAAATTTAACCAATATGAAGGTAATTAATAACTTAAACAGATACAGGAGAGCAAAAAAGATAGAAACACTAATTAAAATCTGTGGTGATATTGTGTCCCCAATATACTGTGCACCCTAATAAACCTATCTAGGTTCAGAGAACAGAACAGGCACTAGATAGACACAGAGGCCGGAAAATGGTGGCACACACACACCTTTAATCCTAGCATTCTGAAGGCAGAGATCCTTCAGAAGACTCAAAGCCACCTAAAGCCATGGTGAAGTCCCAGTCCAAGTTGCTGCTGAGGACCATGTCTGGGTCTGAAGCCATGCTGCAGCAGAGGTCTGTGTCAATCAATGTCCATGGCCCATGTTACCACCAAAGGCCATACGGATGTCCCTGGTCTGGGTTGCAGCCTAGGATCATATTGATATCCAAAGGCTGCAGAGAGTTGGTCCTGCCCATTACTGGCTGCAGCCCTAGGGAGAGCAGTCCCCTGCCCAGGAAGCACAGTAAGACTGGTCCTGGTGACAGGGGCACACCCTTGAGTGTGTGACAGCTGAGGAGCTAGCCCTGCCCCTCATCTACAGTGCAGTGGTTTGTGTGAGGGAGAGATGCCCTGCCTTTAACCCCTCACCACCTGAGGTAGGCAGAAGAGCTGGCCTTAGGGGCATGAGAGCTGGAGAGCTGTCCTGTTCCTCACCAGCTTCAGCACCCAGGAGAGCAGGCCCTGCACCTTGACTGGGCAGCACAGCAGATCTGGTCCTGGTGGTGTGGGTGCAGGGTGAACCTGCCAGAGGGTATTAGAACAGGAGAACTGGCCCTGTCCCTTGCTCCCTGCAGCATTGGGTGAGCTAGTCTGGACAACTCTGGAGAGTTCACCTGGTTGGTGAGGGTGCAGGAGAATTGGCTGGCTGATCAACTCAGCTACCACCCAGTTCCAGATCCAAGGCTATGATTTGTCCCACCCCAACATCCACCCCATCTATGAACTGCTGGAGCACATGAAGGAGCTGGTCCTGCAGATCCAAAGCTGCAGGATCTCTATGACACAAGGCAACAACAGTATCTACAAGAGTAGTCCCACGAGGATCCAGTATTGAGAGTAGTAGAAGCCAGAGACCTTAAACTGGACCAATGACTCATTGCATTGAACATTTGCAAGAAAAGGGGTATAGACTAAAGGGTGTACTGTGTGACTCACTGAGACATACTACAGTTTCCCCAACAAGATTTTTTTTGTTACTGTTGTTTTGTTTTGTTGATTTTTGTATTATTTTAATTTTATTTGGGGAGGGGTGTTACAAGGGCAGAAGGTGCATACAAAGGGACAGGGAGATGAGTGGGATTGAGGTGCATAACTGAAATCCACAAAGAATCAATAAAAATTTTTTAAAAAGAGAAAGAATCAACTCAATTAGAACTTGAATTATGGAACTAAAAGGAGAGTTTGCAAAAGAAGAAATACAAATGGCTTAAAAATAGGGCTTTTTTTTAAGTGATCAAAATCCATAGCCTTCAGGGAAACATAAATTAAAACTAAGTAGAGATTTCATCTCTCCCAAGTTAGAATGGCTAAGTTATAAAAATAAAATAAGTGATAGCAAATGCTGCCATGAATGTGCTGAAAAGAGAAAACTTACCTGTTGTTAGTGGACATGTGAACTATTGTAGCCATGGTACAAATCAATGTGAATAAATAAATCTAAGTATGTATCTACCACAGTATCCATCTGTAGCACTCCAGAGTATATTCTCAAAGGACTCCTTATCTTTCTACTGAGGTTCTGACTCATCCTTGTCAAGTCTGCTTAATTCACAATTGCCAGGAAATGGGAACAGCCTAGATGTCTAAATGGATTGTGAAATTTTGCATATACACAATGAAATGTTATTCAGCTCCAAAGAAAAATTAAATTATGTAATTCAAAGATAAATGGATAGAGCTGGAAATCACTACCCTGGACTAAGAAACTCAGACACAGAAAGACAAACCTCACATGTTCTGACTTATATTTGGATTGTAGCTGTGACTCTTTAGATATACATATTTAAATTGGAGTAATCATAGAAGGAGGAAACTACTAAGTGTCACCAGCAGCAGAGAAGGATGATAGACACAGGTAGAATGGAGAGGGAATAATGGACCTGGAAGGGTTAAATTGAGAGTGACAGGAAGAGAGGTTAGAGGGAAGAATATAGGGAGAAACAACTAATACTAAAGTCCCTTGAAAATGCCATGTGGAAATCTACTATAGAAGCTTCTTATATTTTTGCTTGTGAGCCTAGCCTTTAATGACTGAGCCGTCTCTCCAGCCCTACAAAATGGGTAGCCCAGGCTGGCCTCGAACTCATGATCCTTCTACCTCTGCCTTCTTCAGCAAATCCTACTGGCATGTGCCACCACAACCAGCTTGGACTACCAGAAATAGTGGAGAGGGTGCCTGAACTAAACTGGCTTGCCCCAGTGATCAGATGGGTGAGTACTCTTGCTGTCATCACAGCCAAACACCAGGCAGAGCTCCAGGAGTCTAGGCAAAGACAGAGAAGAGGGATTCTGTGAGCAAGTACATCAAGATCATGATGGGGAAACCTGCAAAGACATCTAAACCAAACTAGTGGGAACTCATGAAAGTTAATCAGTAACTGTGGAGCCTGCATGGGACTGGACTAGGCCCTCTGCATGGAGAGATAATTGTGTAGCTTGATCTGCTTGGGGGCCCCCCTGGAGGTAGGATCTGAATACATCCTTGGTGCATGAGCAGGCTTTTTGAAGCCCACTACTTATAATGGGACACCTTGTGCACTCTTGAGGCAGGGGGAAGGGCTTGGACTTGCCCCTGTATATGTCTCCCCATGGGAGGCCATGTCTTTTTGGTGGGAGGAGTGAGGGAGTGGGTTGGGAAGGAGAGGCTGGGGGGGCAGGAGGAGGGAAGAGGGGGATCTTTGATTGGTGTATAAAATTAATAAAAAAATTTCTTAATTAAAAAGAAGCTTCTTAAAATATATGCATACATACACACACACACACACACACACACACACACACACACACACACACACACACATATATATATATATATATATATATATATATATATATATATAATTCTAAATGGAGTTATCCTATTAGAGGCTGACAATGCCTCCCAAGACATCATAGGCTATTAAATAAAAAGTCCATTGCCAGGTATATTGTTACTCTTTTCCAGATGCTGATCACTGAGTTTCTATAGACAACCCCCCACCTAAACATTACAGGCTCTTTTCACTGTTCTGAGTTACTCTCCATAACTTGTTGAAACACTACGTACTTGAGACACCATTCAAAAAGAAATCAAACTGGTGCCAACCCAGAACCTAGCCTGCATCCCTGAAGAAAACTGACGCTTTATCATACTCTATTAGCTGCTAACAGCTCCTTAACTAAGGGTGGGACTTCATGAGTCCATTCTCCATTCATCCTGGGACTTTGGCCAATTTGATCCTGTGTAGGCTATGCTCATATTATCACAGCTTCTGTACCAACCCAGAAGCATCATCCCTGCTGGTTAGCTTTCATAGTGCTAGAAGATGGTACGCATGCAACTGGCAGAGAAAAGTAGTCAATGGTTTTACCTAGCTATGAATCCTATAAGCAACAACAATGATCATCCAATAAAAAATGTTCATTGGGGCAATAATGACATTTAAGCTATGGTAGTAAGCTGTAACAAGAGCCCGAATGGTCTATATAATATCAATTTATTAGGGGGTTCTATTGGGAAAACAGGCTCACTGATACAAAATGAAGCGATGCCATTGCCTCTTTGTCTCCCAGGGAAAGTTGGAGAAAGCTCCAGACCAGGTCGCCAAACAGTGCTCCAGGAAGCCTTCCACATCCAAGAGATAGTGACCCCCTCCCTCTTCCCTTTTTTAAGAAGTCACATAGGCAGGCAAGAAGCACCACCTCTATTGAACCACATAGCCCAAGGTCATGGGCGGAGGAGGAAATTCACATTACAGTAAGCAACTAGTTTCTGATTGGATTTAAATCATTCTCCACAAGGTGAAACTCATGCCTGGTACCACTAACTTGGTGAAAAACCCATGGCTGGCTAGGTCATAGGCCCTACAGGAAAAGTAATACTGTTATTGTGATACATGGACATAATAATAAACTGCCTCCAAAGTTTATAACATTATACCCATGAAGCAGTGCCTCCATCAACCCTCATAAAAGAAGCTTCTTTTTGCAGGAGATGGACTTTAATACAGAGAACCTCAGGTAGTTTTCAGAGAACAAGAAACTGTGGAATTCTCAGTTCTAAATGACATATTTATATCATCCCTCTTCTCCCAAGACTTAGGGACCATGAAGAAGGAGGGGATGGAAAGACGGTGAGAGCTGGAGCAGTGGGCATTTACAGGGGAAATAATTGCCAGGCATGAAAGAGCCATTGCACACAAGAATTCAGAGTAGCTGTGATAATATGAACATGACCTACACAGGATCAAACTGGCCAAAATCCCAGGATGAATGGAGAATGGACTCATGAAGTCCCACTCTTAGTTAAGGAGCTGTTAGCAGTTAATAGAGGATAATGGAGGGTCAGTTTTCTTCAGAGATGCAGGCTCTGAGAGGCTAGCAACACTCATGGTCCTCTACCCAGGCACATATAGGTAGCACAAAGTGAGCTCAGTAGGTTTAAACAAAAAGCACATGAACTCAAGAAGTAGATGTGAGGGACAGACCAGGGAAGAGTAGAAGAGGTGGAATGGATGATGGATTTATTCAAAGCACATTGTATCCTATTATTATTTATGGAATATTTAAATAATTACAAATGTACAAACAAATAAGCAGTATAGTAATTGTGAATGGTTAAAAAAATGAAAACTAAAAGAGTGAAATATGGCCCCAGAACTCCCATCTGGTCCAGAGGTGAGTGCTGGGGTTACAGCCAGAGACACAACTGCCCCTGGGTCCCACCGCTGCTGCACACAGGCCATCCCAAGAGGTCCTGACCAACTTGGCCCCAGTTTCCTGCCAATCAGGAGGTCCTGAGGGGAGGATCCCCTTTTCTAAGACTGCAGGCAGACCCTGCAGTCTCCACACCCTGCCCCTACACCCATATGCCAGAGACCCCAGCCACTTCCTGAGACTCAAAGACCCGCCCCCAACTTCAATCCTGCCCTGGAACTCCCATCTGGACCAGAGACCAGAGAAACTCCCAACTGGAGAAGAGGAGCTCCCATCTGGACAACATAAGGAGAGCCCAGGGACTTCCCCAGACTAAAAGTCCAGCCCCCCAGCTCCTATCCGGCCAGCACTCTCATCTGGACCAGCGCTCCCATCTGGCCCAGAGCTTCCATCTGGACCAGAGAGAGGCTCCCTAAATCTGTCAGCTCTCTCTGGACCAAGTACACTAATAGGACCAAGAATGAACACAAGAGGAGATGGGCAGACATCAAGGCAGAAGTACATACAACAAAATAAAGAGCAATACAGCATCATCAGAACCTAGCCCTTCTCCAACAGCTAGACCTGAACATCACAGAATGGAAGAAGAAGAAGAAGAAGGAGAAGGAGAAGGAGAAGGGGAAGGGGAAGGGGAAGGGGAAGGGGAAGGGGAAAGGGAAGGGGAAGGAGAAGGAGAAGAAGAAGAAGAAGAAGAAGAAGAAGAAGAAGAAGAAGAAGAAGAAGAAGAAGAAGAAGAAAACAACCTTATAAGCAACATCATGAAGGGGCTAGAGCCTTATATAGAAGAAATCAAAAACAAAATAGAGGAACAGAAAAACAAAAAATGGGAAGAACACTATGAAAAACTAGAAGAAAGGACAATTAAAGCAGGGGAAAACAATAAGTCCTTGAAAGAAAATCATGAAAAAGCAAGTGAGACAGTCCAAGAACTGAAGAGGGAAATAGAAAAATTGAAGAAGACACTAGCAGAAGAAATGCTAGAAATAGAAAATCTGAGTAAACAAACAGGAAATTCAGAGGCAAGTATAACCAACAGAATGCAAGAGATGGAAGAGAGGATCTCTGGTGTTGAAGATACGGTAGAAGAAATGGATTCATCAGTCAAAGAAAACACTAAAACCAACAAAGTCATGACCCAAAATGTCCAAGAAATTTGGGACACCATGAAAAGACCAAACTTACAAATAATAGGGATAGAGGAAGGAGAAGAATACCAACTCAAAGGCAAAGAGAATATATTTAACAAGATCATAGAAGAAAACTTTCCCACCTTAAAGAAGGAAATGCCTATGAAGATACAAGAAGCCTACAGAACACCAAACAGACTAGACCCCCCAAAACAGTCCCCTCGCCACATAATAATTAAACAACTAAATGTACAGAATAAAGAAAGAATATTAAGGGCAGCAAAGGAAAAAGGCCAAGTAACATATAAAGGCAAACCTATCAGAATAACATCCAATTTCTCAATGGAGACTTTGAAAGCCAGAAGGACCTGGACAGATATAATGCAGACACTAAGAGACCATGGATGCCAGCCTAGACTAATACACCCAGCAAAACTTTCAATCATCATAGATGGAGTGAACAAGACCTTCCAAGACAAAACCAGATTTAAACAATCCTTATCCACAAACCCAGCCCTACAGAAAGCACTAGAAGGAAAATTCCAACCTAAGGAAGGCAGATACACCCATGAAAACACAGGCAATAGATAACACCACAGCAGTAAACCCCAAAGAAGAGAAGTACACACACACTACCACCAAAAAATAAAAATAACAACAGGAACAAACAATCACTGTTCATTAATATCCCTTAATATCAATGGACTTAATTCACCTATAAAAAGACACAGACTAACAGAATGGATATGAAAACAGGACCCATCTTTCTGCTGCATACAAGAAACACACCTCAAACTCAAAGACAGACACCTCCTAAGAATAAAAGGCTGGGAAAAGAATTTCCAATCAAATGGTCTTAAGAGGCAAGCTGGTGTAGCCATCCTAATATCCAGCAAAATACACTTCAAACTGAAATCAATCAAAAGAGATGATGAAGGACATTACATACTCATTGCAGGAAAGATCCACCAAGATGAAGTCTCAGTTCTGAACATTCATGCCCCAAACACAAGGGCACCCACATATGTAAAAGAAACATTACTGAAGCTTAAATCACATATAAAACCCCACACATTAATAGTGGGAGACTTCAACACCCCACTTTCACCTCTGGACAGATCTGCCACATTGAAACTTAACAAAGACATAATGGTCTTAACTGATGTTATGGGACAAATGGATTTAATCGATATCTACAGAACATTCCACCTAAACGAAAAAGAATATACGTTCTTTTCAGCACTCCATGGAACCTTCTCTAAAATCGACCACATATGTCGCCACAAAGCAAATCTCAACAGATACAAAACAATTGGAATAACTCACTGTGTTCTATCAGACCACCATGGTTTAAAGTTAGATTTCAACAACAAAAAAACTACAGAAATCCTACAATTTCATGGAAACTGAACAATGCTCAACTGAATCACCAATGGGTTAAGGAAGAAATAAAGAAAGAAATTAAAGACTTCCTAGAGATCAATGAAAATGAATACACCACATAACCAAACTTATGGGATACTATGAAAGCAGTGCTAAAAGGGACATTCATAGCACTGAATGCCCACATAAAGAAGCTGGAGAAATCTCATTCTAGTGACTTGACAGCACACCTGAAAGCCCTTAAACAGGAAGAAGCAAAGTCTCCCAGGAGAAACAGATGCCAGGAAATTATCAAATTGAGAGCTGAAATCAATAAAATAGAAAAAAAGAGAATAATACAAAGGACTAATGAAACAAAGAGTTGGTTCTTTGAGAAGATCAACAAGATAGACAAGCCCTTATCCAAATTAACAAACTCAGAAATGAAAAGGGGGACATAACAACAGACAATGAAGAAATCCAGAGAATCATCAGGTCATACTTCAAAAACCTCTACTCCACAAGACTGGAAAATCTAAAAGAAATGGATAATTTTCTGGATAGGAACCACATATCTAAGTTAAATCAAGACCAGATAAACCATTTAAATAGTCCAATAACCCCTAAGGAAATAGAATCAGTCATTAAAAGTCTCCCAACCAAAAAAAAGCCCTGGACCAGATGGTTTCAGTGCAGAATTCTACCAGATCTTCAAAGAACACTTAATACCAATACTCTTTAAATTGTTCCACACAATAGAAGCAGAAGGAGTATTACCAAACTCCTTCTATGAGGCTACAATTACCCTGATTCCTAAACCAAACAAAGATGCAACAAAGAAAGAGAACTACAGATCAATCTCCCTCATGAACATTGATGCAAAAATACTCAATAAAATTCTGGCAAACAGACTCCAAGAACACATCAAAACAATTATCCACCATGATCAATAGGCTTCATCCCAGGGATGCAAGTGTGGTTCAACATATGAAAGTCCGTCAATGTAATACACCATATAAACAAACTCAAAGAAAAAAACCACATGATCATCTGACTAGATGCAGAAAAGGCATTTGACAAAATCCAACACCCCTTCATGATAAAGGTCTTGGAGAGATCAGGAATACAGGGAACATACCTAAACATAATAAAGGCAATCTACAGCAAGCCAACAGCCAACATCAAATTAAATGGAGAGAAACACAAAGCAATACCACTAAAATCAGGAACATGGCAAGGCTGTCCCCTCTCCCCCTACTTATTCAATATAGTACTTGAAGTTCTAGCCAGAGCTATAAGACAATATAAAGAGATTAAGAGGATACAAATTGAAAAGGAAGAAGTCAAGCTCTTCCTATTTGCAGATGACATGTTAGTATATGTGAGTGACCCCAAAAATTCAACCAAGGAACTGATACAGCTAATAAACACCTTCAGCAACATAGCAGGATACAAGATCAACTCAAAAAAATCAGTAGCCCTCCTATATACAATAGACAAACAGGCTGAGAAGGAAATCAGAGATACATCACCCCTTACGATAGCCACAAATGATATAAAATACCTTGGGGTTACTCTAACTAAGCATGTGAAGGACCTATATGACAAGAACTTTAAGTCCCTGAAAAAAGAAATTGAAGAAGATGTCAGAAAATGGAAAGATCTCCCATGCTCATGGATAGGCAGGATTAACATAGTAAAAATGGCGATCTTACCAAAAGCAATCTACAGATTCAATGCAATCCCCATCAAATTACCAACACGATTCTTCACAGATCTGGAAAGAATAATACTCAACTTCATATGGAAAAACAAAAAACCCAGGATAGCCAAAAGAATCCTGTACAATAAAACAACCTCTGGAGGCATTAATCCCCGACCTCAAGCTCTATTATAGAGCTACTGTAATAAAAACAGCTTGGTACTGGCATAAAAACCGACATGTGGACCAATGGAATTGAATTGAAGACCCTGACATTAACCCGCACACCTATGAACATATAATTTTTTGACAGAGAAGCCAAAAATGTACAATGGAAAAAAGAAAGCATCTTCAACAAATGGTGCTGACATAACTGGATGTCAATGTGTAGAAGGCTGCAAATAGATCCATATCTGTCACCATGCACAAAACTTATGTCCAAGTGGATCAAAGACCCCAACATAAATCCAGTTACTCTGAACCTGATAGAAGAGAAAGTAGGAAGTACTCTTGAACGCATTAGCACTGGAGTTCACTTTCTAAATATAACACCAATAGCACAGACACTGAAAGAAACAATCAATCAATGGGACCTGTTGAAACTGAGAAGCTTTTGTAGAGCAAAGGACACGGTCAACAAGACAAAGAGACAGCCTACAGCAAAGGAAAAGGTCTTCACCAACCCCACATCTGACAGAGGGCTGATATCCAGAATATATAAAGAACTCAAGAAATTAGACATCTAAATGCCCAACAGTCCAATTAAGAATTGGGCTATAGAACTGAACAAAGAATTCTCCACAGAGGAAGTTAAAATGGCTGAAAGACATTTAAGGAATTGCTCAACATCCCTAATTATGCAGGAAATGCTAATAAAAATGACTCTGGGATACCACCTTACACCTGTCAGAATGGCTAAGATCAAAAACAAAGAAGACAGCTTATGCTGGAGAGGATGTGGAGCAAGGGGAACTCTCCTCCACTGCTGGTGGGAATGCAAGTTTGTACAGCCACTTTGGAAATCAATATGGCGCTTCCTTAGAAAATTGGCAATCCATCTCCCCCAATTCCCAGCTATAGCACTCTTGGGCATATACCCAAGGAATGCTCAATCACATCACAAGGGCATTTGCTTAGCTATGTTCATATCAGCATTGTTTGTAATAGCCAGAACCTGGAAACAACCTAGATGCCCTTCAACTGAAAACTGGAGAAAGAAAATATGGTACATATACACAATGGAGTACTACTCAGCAGAGAAAAACAATGACATCATGAGGTTTGCAGGCAAATGGATGGATCTAGAAAAAATCATCCTGAGTGAGGTAACCCAGACTCAGAAGGAAGGCCAAACATGGTATGTACTCACTCATCAGAGGATACTAGATGTAAAACAAGGATGACTAGACTTCTACACAACTCCAGGGAGGCTACCTAGAAAACGGGACCCTAGGAAAGACCCAGGGATCACCCAATGACAGACAAATGTATGAGATCTATATGAACAACCTGGACGACAGTGGGAGTAATGAAGGGCAATGTTTGAGGGAGAGAAAGCTTAGGGGATCAGGAGATCCCAGCTGAATCAAGAACAGAAAGGGAGAACAAAGAATAACAGACCATGATACATGAAGACCACATGAGAACAGGAATAGCCAGAGTGCTCCAGAGGTCCCTGAAATCCACAATGATACATCCTCTGTAGACTGCTGGCAATGGTCGAGAGAAAGCCTGATCTGACCTAGTCTGGTGATTAGATGACCAAACACCCTAACAGTTGTCTTGGAACTCTCATCCCATAACTGATGGAAGTGGATGCAGAGATCCTCAGCCAGGCCCCATGTGGAGCCCCAGGTGTCCAACTGTCGAGACACAGGAGGGACTGTAAGAGCATAAATTGTGGAATCCAAGATTGCAAAAAGCACAGGGACAAATAGCCAATCAAATGTGAATCACATGAATTATGAACCAAAGGCTGTGGAGCCCCCAGCTGGATCAGGCTCTCTGGATAAGTGAGACAATTGAATAGCTTGATCTGTTTGGGACGCACCCAGGCTGTGGGACCAGGAGCTGTCCTTAGTGCATGAGCTGGCTGTTTGGAACCTTGGGCTTACACAGGGACACATGCTAAGCCTGGAAGGAGGGTACAGGTCCTGCCTGTACTGAATATACCAGGGTTAAATGAATCCCCAGGGCTGTCTTGTTTCTTGAGGACATGGGAATGGAGGGAAGTGGCTGGGGGGAATGTGGGGGGTAGGGGTGGGAGGGGGAGGCCAGTGGAACCCATGGCTAATGTATAAAATTAAAACACATAATAATAATAATAATAATAATAATAATAATAATAATAATAATAAATATAATCATAATAGAGTTAGAGCTACACAATTGTAGGCCTGAGCTAATGGCCAAGCAGTTTAAATAATATAAATGTCTGTGTGTTTATTTTACAAATGTGTTGTTGGACTAACAGGGCTTGGAGTGGGGGGCTGAAGAGAAGGTCTCCAACTACAAATGGTGTCCAATGTGGGGCAAGAGTTTCCACCTAAAACCTGAAAAAAATGACTCTAAACAGAGCTAAAAACAGCTTCCTAGTTGTCTCTCTCATGTTAGTGGAAGCCTGCAGGTTTAAGCTAAGATGGTGGGTTCCTGACATGTGGGTCTGACCTGCAGTGTGGCATGAATGAGGAGTCTACAAGGGGCACTTTACTCTGCTGCATGGTGGATTTATCCATTGATAGTTAAAAAAAAAGAAAAGAAAAGAAAAAAAAAGTTTCTGGGCTATGCACTGCTTTGATAGAACTGCTTCTGATAGTTGATGATACACAGAGCTCCAGACCCAGATCTAGCAGTAAACTTTACCACCTCCATGTTTGGAAGCTAAGGTGGGTGGAGCCAGCAGCCACAGTGGCATTTCAGTTTTACAAAGATGTATATTACACAGAGAATCTGGTTTATGTTGTCTTTGGGATTTTTAACTACAGAAAAAGATTTGATTGTAAAAGCTGTTGAGTTAAATAAATATGTAAATTTTAAAGGTAACTTGACTTTAAAATTTAGATATAAGGATATGTTGCTTTGGAAAAGAGTCTCTGCTTTTGTTTCCACAGAAAGCCAGAGGCTGTGGATTTTTTTTCCAGATTAAGATACATCAGGTTTGATCAGCCAAGACCACCTGAAAGGTCTCCGATGACACCATGGCCCAGATGATCCAACATCCAGAATGGTTTCAAGACAACTGGCTCAGATGTTTACCCTCACAGACTACTCCATAATCCTAAAATTTTCTTTATGTCCCCCTAAGATACAGCGCCCCCCTCCAGCAGGAAGTAGTAACAGAAACTACACCCAATTTCCCAAAATTATCAAGCTGGCTTTGGAGATGGAATTGGCTCACTCCTTCTCTAAACCCAGACATATTGCTAAAATAAAAGGTTAAGAGATTCTTATGTCCCAAATCAGAAGAGCCCTCTGGTGTGGGACAGAGAAAAACCAATATTTTTATTTAAAGCAGGTTGATTATAAATGTGCTATCTTTCTAAAAAAAAAAGGGGGTATGATATAGATATAGTATGAAAGGGTAGATTAATGAGCTTACTTCTAAAGAGCAACAACTTGTTTAAAATGTTTTACATTGGTATAGATTTTAATCTATTGATACAAACTTAAAGTTAATTTTGTTATACTGTATATATATTTCTACTCTTGTTTGAGGTATTATGTTTATGCAATTCATTTAGAGTATAATGGATAATTAAGAAATACAGATCAATTAGTCTTCTATGATAGTCAAACTTATAGTCATGTTAAGTTTTCTAGATATACATAGATACATTTCAGATAGACAGGTAATCTTCAAACACTTCAAAGGGCTACAGAATATGGCATTTAAAATATTTTTAAAATTTAGACTTTCTGGACAGTGAGACATGTCTGCTCCTGGCAACACCAATTTACTTCAGAGAGGAGGATGGGCATTGAAGACACTTCATATCTTATCTTCACCTTGGCAAAAATAGCCATTTGGACAAGAAACTGTTCTTGCCTGGACTGCTTGATCGACTGGACATGCAGGACCCATAGAAAGGTGACCACTAAACTTTGCTCGACAAAATGGTCCTTCAGGTTCCTGCTTCACAGAGGAAACTGCCAGACATTCTACAGGACACTGAGAGAAGTAGAGAAGTGACCGAGAGACTCTAGCCCTGTGGGCTGAAGACAAATGCCCCAACTTTACAAAGGAACATTAGGTGACTGTCCAGGCTGCCAGCTGTCTCTGTCATCCTTCTGCTTGCATCCTTCTCCTGGTTCTCAGGTAATATTATATCCTTCTTAGGTCTTTGATGTGGTTGAAGACTAGATAGTTATAATTTCCTCAGTTATGATAAAAGATAAGTTAGATATAAAACTTTAGACTCACAAATATAAGATAGATAGGATATCTTCTTTAATATTATAACTATAATTCTTGCTTGATAATTGTTTTGTTTTCTGAAATTTTACTATATAAAAGTTAAAACCTTGCCTTTTGAAAAAAAGAAAAGGGGAAGTGCTGTGGGATGTTCTGTATGTCAAATGTGTTGCTCTGATTGGGTAAAATAAAGTGCTGATTGGACAGTAGCCAGGCAGGAAGGATAGGGTATGTGGGACAAGGAGGAGGAGAATTATGGGAAGTGGAAGGCTGGGGGAGAGACTGTTAGCCGCCACCATGAGAAGCAACATGTAAAGGCACTGGTAAGCCACAAGCCACATGGCAAAATATAGATTAATAGAAATGGGCTAAATATAAGAGTAAGAGATAGACAAAGGTAGGCCTGAGCTAATGGCCAAGCAGTTTAAATAATATAAATGTCTGTGTGTTTATTTTACAAATGGGTTGTTGGACTAACAGGGCTGGGGGGGGGGGCTGGAGAGAAGGTCTCCAACTACAATTGAGACTTCATCTTGGTGGATTTTTCCTGTGATCAATGTGTAATGTTTTTTTCGCTGTCTTTCGATTGATTAGTTTGAATTCTATTTTGTTAGATATTAGGATAGCTACACCAGCTTGCTTCTTGAGACCATTTGATTGGAAAGACTTTTCCTAGTCCTTTACTCAGAGGTGGTGTCTGTCTTTGAAGCTGAGGTGTGTTTCTTGTATGCAGCAGAAGGATGGATCCTGTTTTCATATACATTCTGTTAGCCTGTGTATTTTTATAGGCAGATTGAGTCCATTGATATTAAGGGATCTTAATGTCCAATGATTGTTAATTCTTATTAATTTTTGGTGGTAGTGTTGTGTGTTTTCCTTCTTTGGGATTTGTTGGTATGGGATTATCTATTGCTTGTGTTTTCATGGGTGCATCTAAAATCCTTGGGTTGAATTTTTCCTTCTACTGCTTTCTGTAGGACTGGCTTTGTGGATAGATAATGTTTAAATCTGGTTTTATTGTGGACTATTTTGTTTACTCCATCTATGTGATTGAGAGTTTTGCTGGGTATAATAGTCTGGGCTGGCATCTATGGTCTCTTAGTGTCTGCATAATATCTGTCCATGACCTTTTGGCTTTCAGATTCTCCATTGAGTTGTCAGGTGTTATTCTGAGGGGTCTGCCTTTATATGTTACTTGGCCTTTTTCCTTTGCAGCTCTCAATATTTTTCCTTTATTCTTTATGTTTAGTGGTTTGATTATTATGTGGTTAGGGGACTTTTTTGGGGGTCCAGTCTATTTGGTGTTCTGTAACCTTCTTGTATCTTCATAGGCATTTCCTTCTTTAGGTTGGGAAAGTTTTCTTCTATGATTTTTTGAATACATTTTTTGTGCCTTTTGGTTGGTATTCTTCCCCTTCTTCTATCCCTATTATTTGTAGGTTTGGCTTTCTCATGGTGTCCCAAATTTCCTGAAGATTTTGTGTTATGACTTCTTTGGCTTTAGTATTTTCCTTGACTGACAAATCTATTTCCTCTATTGTATCCTCCATGCCAGAGATTCTCTCTTCTATCTCTTATATTCTGTTGGTTTTGCTTGCATGTGTAGTTCCTGTTTATTTGCTCAGATTTTCTATTTTAAGCATTCCCTTGGTTTGTGTTTTCTTCATTCTTACCATTTCAATTTTCAGGTCTTGAACTGTTACCTTCACCTGTTTAATTGCTGTTACTTTTTTTTTTTTCTTGGCTTTCTTTAAGGGATTTATTGATTTCTTCCATTTTCCCCCTCAATTTCTTTTCCTCTTTAAAGGCCTCTAACATCTTCTTAAAGGCATTTTTAAAGGTCATTTTCTTCTGCTTCTTCTACATTGTGATGTTCAGATCTTGCTGATGTAGAACCACAAGGTTCTGGTGGTGCCATATTACTCTTTATGGTGTTGAATGTATTCTTACACTGGTATCCACCTATCTCTCCCTCCAATTGGTGCAAATGGTATCTGTGTCTCAGGGAGCCCTTCTTGGTCCAATCTGAGCTCTTGCTTCAATCAGAGCTGTCAGAATCTGTGTCTCAAGGAGCAGCTGCAGGCTGGGAGGATGTGTGGGTTTGAGGGGTGGATTGGTTCTTGTAGGTTACAGGGTTCAGTGGGAGATGGTGGTAGTTGGGCCTGCCTGTACAAATCTTGCCTGCTGGCCTGCAACTGGTTGTGCCTTTGGATCTAAGGCACTATTAGTTTATTGATGTGAGGTCTCTCTTAGAACTGTCTTCATTCTATTCCATAGATTTTGATTTGTTGTATATTTGTTTTCATTCAAATCTAGGACTTTTAAAATTCCCTTCTTCATTTTTTCCCTTTATTCCATTGACATTCAGTGGTGTTTTATTTAGTCTTTATGAATTTATGTACTTTCTCTAGTTTTTATTATTTTTTATACAGCTTTATTTTAGTGTGTTTCTTTTCCAAGTTTCCAATATTTGTGGACATTTCCTTTCTGTCTAAATATGTGGCAGGTTTTTGGAGGAAGCTCCATGCACTGAAAAGGTGTTCATTTAAATTAATCTGATTCGTGGTATCACTTAAATCCAGTATTTCCCTGTTTAGTTTTTGTGCAAATGACATGTCTATTGGTGGCAATGGGGAATTCAAGTTTCCATTGAAACTAATATCATTCCATTGAGGTTAATCTTTTAGATTTAAATAGCATTTATTTTATGAAATTGGGTGCCCCTGTGTTTCAAGAATATATATTTAGTATTGTAATATCTTCTTGGTATATTATTCTTTTAAAAAGTGTGAAGTATGTTTCTTTATCTCCTTTGCCTACTTTTTATGTATAGTCTATTTTATTAGTTGCCAGAATAGTAAATCTTGTTTTCTAGATATGCTTGCTTGGAATATGTTTTGTACTCTGTTAGCATAAGCTGATGCTTATCGTTGATGGTGAGGTATGTTTCTCGTGGGCAGAAAATAAGACAGATGCCATTTCCTATTCCTGTGTGTTAGTTTATGTCTTTTTACCAGGGAATTGCATCCATTAATATTATTATATTATATAATATGTATATTATATATGATTATATACTATATGGATATTATAACTGAATGATGTATATTAATTCCTACTCTTGTTTTTATGTGGTATTTTCTTTAATCTCTTTTGATTAACTTCTCTTGAATTATTTGTTTTCCTGTGACTTTTGGGTATGTTTCTTTTCTATTCCTTCCAGTATATTCTATACAGTGATCATAAATTCATTTAATCTTGTTTTTAATCTTATTTTTTTTTCTTCTTAAAATTTAATAGATAATGTACTGGCTTTGTGTGTCCACTTGACATAAACTAGTCATCAGAGAAGAAGGAGCCTCAGTTGAGAAATGCCTCCATGAGATCCAGCTGTAAGGCATTTTGTCATTTAGTGATCAATGCAGGAGAACCCAGACCATGGTGGGTGGTGCCATCCCTGGGCAGGTGGTCATGGGTTCTATAAGAAAGCAGTCTGAGAAACCCAGGGGAAACAAGCCAGTAAGCAGCTCCCCTGCATAATCTCTGCATCAGCTCCTGCCTCCAGGTTCTAGCCCTGCTTAAGTTCCTGTTCTGATATCCACCAATGATGGACTATATGTAGTGTAAGCCAAACAAACCCTTTCCTCCTCAACTTGTTTTTTGGTTGTGGTGTTTTTTCATGACAATAGAAATCCTAACTAAGACAAATTGATTTCAGGAGTGGGGTATTGATATAACAGACCTGACCATGTTTTGGGGAAGACTGTGGAAGGACTTTAGAAGTTTGGGCTAGAGAAGTCATTGAGTGTTAAGAGCTCAGTGGGATGTTCTGTGGCAGCTTGGAAAGTGACAATGTTGAGAGCAGTGCAAAGGACAGAGGCCTGGCTTGTGAAATTTCAGAGGGAAGTTTAAAGACTATTGGGGCCATTTGTTATTTTGAATTAAGATTTTGTAGTTCTGGTTAGCTTGGACTGGAGAATCAGCTGTGACTAATAAGATACCAGAACTACTAAAGTGAAACTTTGCATTGCTGGGATACTTGATGATGGTTAGCTGGAGCTAAGAAATTAGATTAAGACGAGATCAGCATCACTGAGGTCAAATCTTCTGGGAAGTGTTTCCTGAGAGCACAGAGAAGCTATGTTCCAGAGGTGGCCAAGGTTGTACTTCATGCTGACAGCCAGAGTTGGTGATGAGTAAGAGTCACCCAGGAAGTACTAGTTTTGAAGGCATGAAGGGGTCATGGAGGGCAGCTAAGGCTTAGCACTATGAGGCCAAGAGAGGCCATTGGTGAAGGGGCAGCCACAGTGGTAGTTGAAGGCCCATGACTAAAGGGGTCATGCAAAATTGAGGCTTGACACCATGAAGAGAGCCTATTGGTGAAAGTGCATCCCAGTTGCAGCCGAAGATGTACCATGGGATGACCAAGAACAGCAGGAGCAGTCAAGTGGAGCCAGCTGGAGCCTAAAAGACAAGCTATGTGGGCCACAGAGAGTGGAGCCAGAGAAGTGACCCAAGCCCTTCAGAGGAGTCCAGAAGATGGTGAGTGGATTCCAGCCACTGGATGGTTGGAATTTGGTTTTGCTTTGGTTTGGTTGTAACTGTTCCCTCATTTTCCTCTCTCAATATAAAAAAATTATTTTACTAGAGCCCACAGTTGAGAGACTTTGAATTTTAAAAGACTTTGGATTTTAAAAGAAATAGGCTGGTGTGAAAAAAAAAAAGAAAAAAAAGAAATAGGCTGTTTAAAAGGGACTGACATTTTAATGTATTTAAATTTTAAAGACTGAGACTATTAAAATTATTTATATTTTTAATGTGGGATCTTGGGAATGAATATCAAAGGAAGTGTTGTGGCTTAATAGTGATGTTTTTGTGTGTCTACTTAACAAGGGGTGGGTAGTACTGGCTGGATTTTGTGTGTCAATTTGAGACACAAGCTAGAGTCATCAGAGAGAAAGGACCCTCAGCTGAGGAAATGCCTCCATGAGATCCAGCTGTAAGGGATTTTCCCAATTAGTGATCAGTTGTTCAGGGCCCAGCCCATGGTGGGTGGTGCCATTTCTGGGCTGGTGGTCCTGGGTTCTATAAGAAAGTAGTCTGAGAAAGCCAGGGAAAGCAAGCTAGTAAGCAGTTCCCATCCATGGCCTCTGCATCAGCTCCTGCCTCCAGGTTCCAGCCCTGTTTGAGTTCCTGTTCTGACCTTCTCCACTGATGGACTATGATGTGGAAGTGTAAGCCAAACAAACCCTTTCCTCCCCAACTTGCTTTTTGGTTGTGGTTTTTTGTCACAGTAATAGAAACCCTAACTAAGACAGATAGTTTTGCTAGATTGAACAGGCTTTTTTGACCATTGTGGTCTTGGAGAACTTGTAACAAATTTTCCAATTTTTCTGGCTGTAAAACTTCTGCTGAATAATCAGATGTTATTCCAGGGAGCCTGCCTGTGTCACTAGAGCTTTCACTCTTGCTGCCATCTGAACCTTTTTTCCTTTTATTTTAATGTGGTGGTATTGTGTTCCCCAAAATATTGTGCACCCTAATAAACTTATCTGGGGTCAGGGCACAGAACAGCCACTAGATACAGAGGCTAGAAAATGGTGGCACTTATGCCTTTAACCCTAGCATTCCAGAGGCAGCAATCCCTCTGGATCTCTGAGTTCAAGACCACATTGGAAACAGCAAGGCATGGTGACTCACGCCTTTAATCCCAAGGAGTGATAGCAGAAAGCAGAAAGATATATAAGGTGTGAAGACCAGAAACTAGAAGCTTTTGGCTGGTTAAGCTTTTAGGCTTTGAGCAGCACAGTTCAGCTGAGACCCATTTCGATGAGGACACAGAGGCTTCCAGTCTGAGGAAACACGATCAGCTGAGGAACTGTTAAGATGAGGTAGCTGTGGCTTGTTCTGCTTCTCTGATCTTCCAGCATTCACCCTATTACTTGGCTCAGGTTTTGTTTTGTTAATAAGACCTTTTAAGATTTATGCTACAATTTTGTGTTTTTCAGTTTTAATGATAATGTATTATGGGAGTTTCTTGTCTTGTTCTGTCCTTTTAGAAGTCAGTAGATCTCTTATACATGGATAGGTCTCTCTCTCTAGGTTTGGGAATTTTAATTTCACTTAAAATGTTCTCTATGCCTTTGATATATTATTTTCTTTTTTTGTGACTTCAGTGTGAATGTTACAACATCTCATGTTGTCTCAAAGTTTTCCCACATTCTATTCATATAACTGTTTTTAAAGTTCTCAGAGTTTAACTGAATGATCTAGTTCCAATTTGTCTTTCTGCTGAGACTGTTTTTCACATGATCTATTCTGTTTATGAGGTTTTCAAATCAAATTATCTTTTGTCTAATTGAGCTTTTCATTTCCTACGTAATTTCAGTTCGACTTTTCTGCAGCAATCCTATACTTTTATTGAATTGTATTTCCATGTCTTGGATGGACTTCCTTATTTAATTTACATGTTTGTTTTTGGTCTCTTAGAGTATGTAGATATCCCCCATTGAATTGTACAAACATAGCTATAATCACTCTTTTGAAGTAACCTGGAAAATCATCCATGTTGTTCTCACTGGGGTTCATTACTATTGGATTGGTAATTTGTGATGGGGAGGTTTTGTTTTGTTGCATTACTTCTATTTCTGTTCTGGGATTTGCACATCTTTAATGTATTAGTATTGTTTTACTGTATGCTCAAATCACCTTTCTTCAAGTGTAGGCATGTGTGGTATTCAGAAGAAGATAAAGTGTAAGAAGGTTGACATACATAAATGGCTTTTTTGTGGAACTGGTATTGAAGGTTGTAGATTCTATGCTTAGTCTTCTCTTAAGATTCCACCACTGTCAACACAAACATCATGTGCGAATTAGCATGTTCCTTGCCTATCCTTTTTCTCTGTTACCTTTTGGTGTGGCTACCCATGTCTGGTTGCTCTACCTCGAGTAAGTTTTGATCGACAGTCAGTTGGGGATACGAGATTTGGGGAAGCTAAGTGTGTAGTCAACAGGCTAATGGAGCATGGATGGGAATGGGAAGAAGCCAAGACTAAATGATTAGTTAGCTGCAGAGGAAGGCCATGCCATGCCTAGGGAGGAACAGCGCCTTCTTGGCAAAGCAGGCGAGTGAAGTTCTGAAGTGTTTGAATGGGCTTTGAGGTGAGAAGGAAAGGATCTAGCTGGTCATGCAGGGGTGGGAAGTTCTGAAAAAATAGCCAAGCCTGTGGAGTGCAAAAGAGAGGGCCCCCTTGGTTGCATATGTAAGTTTCTGGAAGGGCCAGGAGGCTTTTGGGATGGGAAGGAGCCCATCTACTTGACAGTGCAAGGCAGGGAAGTCCCAGAAGAGCTAGGTGGACTTATTTTGACAATATTTTTACCTAACTTTACTATTAGGACAATGCCGATCTCACAGAATAAATATAAATTTCTTTTACTTCTATGTTCTGGAAAGCATGAGAACTGGTATTATTTCTTCTCTAACTATTATGGAATGGAACTTTTCTGAATGCTATCTAGTGTAGATTTCTTTCGTTCATCAATATTGGCCTATTTAGTTTATCTTACATCTTAATTTCATCTAAGTTGTCAAACATATTTATATAAAGTTGCCCCTTCTCCCCTTTTTGCCACATCTAATATACATTAAATCATTAACCATGGCCCTTCTTTCATTTATGATGTCAGTGTATATATATATATGTATATATATATATATATATATATACACACACATACATGCATATGAGAAATATATATATAATTTCTCTGATTTTGTGATGTCTCATGAATATTTTCAGACTCCCTGGGGAACTAGTTGAAATCACCACCTTTTTTTTTTTTTTATCATTTTCCATTGTTTTGTGCTATTTTGTTTAGTTTCTTTAAAGTGATCAGATCTTACTTTTTTCCCTAGTTTTTCTTGAGGTCATGTTACTAATTTTGTAATTTTCATTCTCCCAAATTTATATCCAAATATTATAAATTACACTGCATCTCATAAATTCTGATTTGCTTCATTTAACTAAAAATATTTTCAAGTTTCACTTGCGAACTATTTGGTTTTTATAAATTCAATATTTATTATGTATGTTTTGGAATTTTTCCTACTGTGTTTCAGTAAAGATTTCTAATTTAAAGCTATTGAAAATGATTATTTGCGTGATTTTATTCTTTTGAATGTGTTCTTTGCTGGCTCAGAATGTGGCCTATATTAAAGAATGTTGCATTTGCTCTGAACAGAATGTGCATTAGGCTGTTAGATGTGGCATTTTGTAAGTGTACATAGGAAGCATTGCTGGACAATGCTATGCAAGTCATCTGTAATCTATTTTTTATCTCCCATATCCTTATTGACAGAGATATTGAAGTGTTCAGCTGTCATAGTGAGTTTGTCCATTTTTTCTTGTGATTTTTATCAGTTTTTCCTGAAACATTCTGATAGGCAATTGTACTTTTAGGATTGCTGGGTTTCTTGATAATTCCCATATTAAATATTCCTTTCTTGATAATTCCCATATTAAATATTCCTTTCATCTCTCCTAATCATCCTAGTTCAAGTTGGCCTCTTATGAAATTACCATAAATATTTCAGCTTGGTTTTGACTCATGTTGGTATTGCATGCCTTTCACTGACTCTTGACATTGAAGTAGGTGCATGTTTGTGTTTAAAGACAGTTTCTTTTTCTTTAAAAAGAAAGTTTTGTTTTCATTTTACACACCAATCCCAGATTCCCCTCCATCCCCCCTTCACCTTCCCCATCCCATCCTCAACCCACTCCTCAGAGAGGGTAAGACCTCCCTTGGGGTGTCAACAAAGTCTGGCACACTAAGTTGAGGCAGGACCAAGCCCCCCCCCCCCCACCCCACACACCTTGTGTCAAGGCTAAGCAAGATATCCCACCCTAGAGAATGTTTTCTGAAAAGCCATTTCATGCACCCAGGGTAAGTCCTGGTCTCACCACCAGAGGCTCCCCAAACAGATCTAGCCACATTCAGAGGGTCTAGTCTAATCCCATGCAAGTTCCCCAGCTGACAGGACAGAGTAAAGACAGTTTCTTAAAGCAATGTATCGATGAATCTTAAAAAGAAACAGTGGAAAAAAATCTTTATTTTCTAATTGGTATATTTAAACTGCTCAAGAGAAAGCGATTTACTTACATAATTTATATGTTTATAATTATTTTCTACTGTTGTACTTGTTCTTTGATTCTTTTAAGTCTTATCTTTTTATTTTTATTCTGTTCTCAGGTTTCAACTGGAAATTTCTGTGTAATTCTACTTTCTTTCTGAGTGTATCTCCCAGAGATGGTCAAGGCTCCTTTTCATCTCACCGTTCCTCCCCTATTTTCTTTGTTCTCTTTCTCCTCTAACTCTGCTTTCTTTCTGTGTCTCTGTGTCCCTCTACTTCTCTCCATCTTCCTCTCTCTGTATTTATAGTATTTATATGTTCTAAGAACTTAGTGGTTCTCTATTAATGCCTTTTTGTAATTTTGGAAAATTCATTGATACTGCTATTTCAAATATTCTGTTACTTCATTCTCTTTTTATTCCTCTTTAGAGCTGCAGATGATGTGTGTTACACCTGTTGAAATCATTCCATTGTTCTTAATGTTTTGTGGTTTTCTACTTGCTTAGGTTTTACTTTAGGAACTTTATATACATGACTAACATTCAAGTTAACTCTTTTCTCTTCATGTCAAATTCTGAAGATCCCATAAAATACAGTCTTCACATTTGTAAATCTTTTTTGTTAACAGGTTACTGGTTTGTAGATTAATCCCAATCTCACTAGGGATCAGGCTATGTTTGGAGTCTGTTATAGCTGTGGGTGCTAAATTCCTTCAAATTCTTTACATTCCTTGGGATTTTATTATTGTTGCTTGATTTGATTTTTTGTTTTTGAGACATGATATCATGTATAACAAACTGGATTTGAACTTACCATGTAGCCAGGGATGACCTTGAAGTTCTGATCCTACCTCTGCTTCCTTAGTGCTTGAATTACAGATAAACATGATGTGTGACTGTTTTGTGAAGTGATGAGGATCAAACTTAGATATTTTTCCATGATAAGCAATAACTCAACCAACGAGCTGTATTCACTTCCTGCCTTGTCCTAACTTTCCGATGCTTCCACTAGGAATACTTGATACAGGTATTTGTCCTATCTGACTTTGTGTAGTCTATGCTGCATTTTAAATCATTTTAGTGAATGTTATAATATTTAGGGTATACATAAATTGAACATGTACTTATTTAAAAAAAACTGTAACATTATGAGAGAAAATCTGAAGGTCAACTTAAATCATACTTTTCAGATTTCCTGATTATGCTTAAGTCACCTTTAAAATTCATAAAACTTTGCAAATCCAAAAGAAGCAAAAGGTTACAGAGATATTTTGTGTGAAAGTACACAAAGATCATATGTCAAGTCTACCTAATTAGCTAATACTGGAGCAGATGAACTGCCAGTCATGCTGATTCATTGCTGAGGTCAGCTTGAGGCACCAAATTTTGAGAACTTTTTTTTTAAACTGCCAAAATAAAACAAAATTGAAATGTCAGAAAGTGGTTTTCAACATTAGTTTTGCTTGGTTGGGTAAAATTTTAAAAGCTGCAAAAAATGTAAATGAGGAATAGAAGACTTTATGGTGAGAAGAGCCAAGAAAGAAGCATGGTTAAAGATTTTGCATGTGTGTATGTATAATCATTAGTTTTCCTAGGAAAAACAGGAAAAGTAATGGCAAATCAAAAGAAGGTAAAGAGCTTTTGTAGCCCTTGTGTGTTATTTTGAGTAGAACCATCTTTTTATGAATATATGAGTAATTTTAACAAGGTATGGAACCAAGTCTGTAGACTTGCTATAGAAATTTTTCACTATAAATGACTATGTTTAAGGATATTTCAAAAATTTAATAAGTAGGTCACTGAATAATTATTTCTTATGCTGTAACCTACATAAGAGAAACAACATTCAAATGTATTATTCCATTAGGTTATACTAAAAAGCATCCAACATTCTGTAATTGCCCATCATGTGTTACTCTCTCTTCAATTTAGGAAAAAGCATTACTAGTAATCAAGGAGTAAGAATCACACATCATCAGGGGAATGTTGTCTAGGAATACCAACAGACTGAGTGTTTTTTAACTCACTATTCAATAGCAATAATTTGAACTGTTTGAGAGTATGCCATGTTCTGATGTACTAGAAATTATACTGTAAGTCTTACAATTCCTGATTCACTTATTATAAACATGAAATAAGATGCTATTTCATGGGTTTGGAATCCCTTAGATACCTAGGTCTTTTGATATTTCCTCTGGAAAGTTAGGAAAGGCAATGTCACATGAAGTGTTGAGTTATAATTTGTTCACAAATAAAGTGAACATTTCATATTGTATTCAATGCAATGATAATGTTACCTGAGGTTTTAAACACTACCAAAAACAGATTAATGTCAGAAAATATCAAAAATAGCAATGGACATTCTTTCACATTCAACATTATTCATACAGCTATAAATTCTACATATAAAAGTCCTACTGCTGCTAACACTTCCCAGAAAAGTCCCTTAATACTACATGAAATTTTGAATTTAGAATACCATACCCTTCCACCATTGAGGAAGGGGGTCAGATATTGGGTAGAAGTGCTTAGGAAGAAAGTTTACTAAAACATTAAAAATAGCATTGTTCTTTCCATTACAGCACTGAAAATGAGGTGATTTCCTTAGAGTGAGTGAAATAGGTTATTTCTAGGTAATGGCCTTAATACACTATACTTAGCTCTCTGAAATGTAATTAGATTTGTTTAAAAAAAGTTGCAAACCTCACAAGCAGCAGGCTATCCAAAAATAACACTTTATACATATATTGGAACCAAGAAGGAATGTGTAAAGTCAATGGTACTCCAGGGACACTCAGTGAATAAGACAAGACTAAGCTACCTGCCTCCTGACTTCTAGGTGATGTGCTCTGGGAAAGTGGTATCACATTGTATTTTTGACCTCCAGCTCTGAGAAGATTCAATTAAGGCTTTTTAGATTGGAGTTTGAAACAGCTATTTTCCCAATTGCTAACCTTACAACTAGAGTTTACAAGTATTCAGAGGAATTTTGATATATAGAGTAGGTCTCTATAATTAACACATATATAGAAAGTAATGGATGATGATGGAAACTCTTCATGAAGACATTTCTGATTTTGTCAAACATAAAGTTGAAGATTTAAAAAATATATCTGAATTAACATTCCAATAGTGAGAGATGATTTTTGTGTTATCATTTGCTTTTGTTTCCTGACAATTATCTGTGAATGAAAAAAGCAGTCTGTTCAGTGAAAGAGAGGAGGCAGAGGAAAAGAAAGTGAAGGATGAGGAAGGAAAAAGGAGTAGGAGGAGGAATGAAGAGGACAGTAAGGAAGAGAAAGGGAGAAGAGAAGTGGGAGGCAGAAGAGGAAGTAGAGGACCTGGAGGAAGGGAGAGGAGGAGAGGGAGGAAGAAGAGGACAGGGAGAAGAAGTGGGAGGAAGATCAAGAAGAGGACAGGCAGAAAGGAGGAGGAGAGGGAGGAGGAGGAGGAAGAAGAGGACTGGGAGGAAGGGGGAGGAAGAGTAAGAAAGGGAAGAGGAGGAAGAAGAGGACTAGAAGGAAGGGGAAGAGGAGTGGAAGCAAGAGGAAAACAGGGAGGAAGAGGTGGGGAGGAAGGAGATGCATTTATCGATGCTTTGATAAAGTTGATTTTTTAGGAATCTGATCAAGATGATCTCATGCTTTCCTTATTTCTAACATTTTGTGATATAAGTACTGCTTTGCTGTCAGAACCAATCACTAATACTGGCACATACCAAAAGGAGTTAAAAGGAAAGAACAAAGATCAGAAGATATTGCGTGTCCTTTATTTGTATTTTGGAGGTAGCAAGAACTCGGTAAGCATTTAGTGATTGACTGGACTTTGAGATCATACTCAGCATAAATCAGTAGCCAGATATTCTAAAATGCCTAAATAATAGGACAATTCACATTTTCATGAATGTTAGATATTCTAGCCAGTTCTTGCTCAAACATTTATTTTAACAAGTCACCATATGGATACCAAAATTAGATCAATTTATCTAACATATTTTTTTGAGTAACTTGGAAACAGACATACTGGTTTCTTTGTATGTTACAAAAATAGCAGGGTAATTGCTTCAGGGCTGTGCCCTGTGGCATGTATTCATTAAATATTGTCTTTGATGTCAGCTCTAAGCTTATATAAACCATTATATTACTCATAAAGATACTTTCCCCAGCAAAAATAAATAGTCCCCATGATCTTAATTGTGACAAAAGGGAAAGCAACCCCACCAAATTCACATCTTTAATTTCCTATGAAATTGGCACACAAATTGGTATTCAGAATAAATTGTATTTTATTCACTATTTAGAAAGAATGGGTATTTTCATTATCATTCCACTCTTAAGCATTTTTTCAAACTCTGTAGCATCAAAGAGCCCTAGACATTTTTTTAATTTTTATTTATTTTGTTTTTGTTTATTTTCTTTAACAAGTTTGTGTGGCTATACTTCCCAATCAAGGGAACTTAACACTACTTGACTGTGTGATCAGGATCTACGATCTAATTTGGTTTCTCTAGGACTGAGAAACTTTAGACTTTCTTTAGGAGCATGCATTCTTTAGAAGGGGAAATATCATTAAGCAACTAACCAGAAAGGCTCAGTTCATATTTAACCACCAAGTTTGAGAAATAGGCTCAGCAAATGTCTATCTTGATAGAGTGACATTCAAATGACAAACACTGCTGTATCATGAGAAGAAAATTAAAACAGGAAATCATGGATCACATCACTGCAAGACAGCATCATGTGAATTTCAATTTTGATGTCTAATCTTGCTGCCAAATATTCATTTTAATTAATTTTAATTACCCTTAATGAGTGAACAGAAAGATAGAAGACCCAAAATTTAATTACATCACATTTGTATAAGTCATTTATGCTTTCTGGGTGTCTTTTCACTCGAAAACAGGCAATAAATGTGTAGATTGTAATGATATCATTAATACTAATGTTCCACAATTTCTTCAAAGCATATTCAACCCAATAGAATTCTAACTCTATTGTAATATAAGGTTAGGAAAATACTGGAAATATATAATAAATTCTCAGTAACCTTACAATTAATAAAGGGCTCTCTTTCACTTTATTTTGAAAATCACAAGCTCATAAGTGATGAAAGCAGTTAACATTTTAGAGGTTGGCAAGATATGATTGTCAGAATTCTGGTTAATTACAAAGTTACATTCATCACATGACAAAAATAAAAGGAGATCAGTATTACAGTGCTAGAAACGTCAAATATTATGGATAAAGCCATTGCATTAGTCCAAAATTTCATTCATGCAGAGTTGTGAAGAATAATATTTCAGATATTTTACCCATTTTAAAGTGATGAAGCAAATTTTAATGTTGTACAACTATGTTTTCCTCTTTGCAGCAATGCCACTTTGAATTTCTAGGAATTATAAGAACTCAATAATCTCTTAAGGATTAAAATATATACAAAATGATAAATTAAGGAGAAGCAAATTCTTCAACTACATATTTTTACTGAAGGGCAAAAGTCACAAACACTAATTTAAAAACTGAATTTCTTAACTTTATTATTGCCTTATAATATTTTATGCTCAGTCAGAAATTCATATTTACTCTCATTTTACTTTACATTTCATTGAAAAGTTGAGTTTCAACTCGTATTTAAGTCCAGATATCCCTACACTATTTATTTGGAACAGATTGTAACTAAGAATAAGATGTGGTAGGTCATGTTTTCCAAGTGAAGCAAATTTGTAGTGGGTGTTTTATTTCTTGGTCATGGATAAATGTCTTGTTACCTTTATCAAAATTATCATAATCATTATATTTGATCAACAGCAAATGCTATCCCTTTATAACAACAAATGCACAGTAGAAGACTTCAGAAAGTATATATAAATTAAAGATTTACAGGGAACAGACATATAATGTATAATTTAGTATATTTTTGAGATCACTGGGATAACTATTTTACAACAAACAAGATTTTAAAAAGACAAGTGCCAACTTCACTGAAAACAGAGTGGGTCAAAAGTCATAGGTGAAGAGTGTATCTGTGGATGTGAGTGTGTGTATTGGTTGGGGCACATAGGAATGGACAAGGGAGCCATCGTCTCTTGTCACCTGCAGTGGAGATGATACTGGCTGGCCTTCAGCAGATGGATTTGCTGGTGTGGTTCATGTACTGCCTCTTACGCTAAAATAACAATGTCTAAGAAATGGAGAAAAGCAAACTGTCATGTAGCTCATCTCCAGTGTAGAGTTTATTAATGTCCATCTAGACATTAATACACCTCTCTCTATATATATATACTTTTTGTCCATATCAAGCATTGTTTCTCGAGCTACACAATAGATTCATGGGTCTGGATTCTAGCTCATAATAATCATGTTCAGTTCTGATTTATGTGTAATGTGGTAATATCACTGTCTTCTGTACTTTGCCATCCATCATTTGTTAGTGTGTCATATTGCCAGTAATCCTTAAGTATAAGCCTCTCAGGATGATTCTTTTGAGAGAGATCATGCAGTGGCTTAAAAATGAATCATTTTTTTCTTGGAATTTGTGGTTATAAAATTCAAATACTTGATTATTTTGAAACTAATCAATACCTTGAGTGACTTCAGTGATTGAGTTTCAACCACTGTACCACTTCTGACCAGCTTGGTAGCTTACCAATAGTTCTGTCTACAGAGAGGGTTGATTTTATGTGCTCAGTCTAAAACTATTCTGAGAGTGATACACTTTTAAGTTATTTGTATTAACTACTAAAATTGGTTCAGAAAAGTAATAACATTTTTTAAATAAATTATTTTTCTGATAACCAGCATGAGGAATTCAGATTAGTGATACTGTCAGAGAAATATTAAATAATTTAAAATTAAAACTTATTGTATATGTGAAATTACTACAGGGGACATTTCTTTTACAAGTGAATTTTCCCTTTACAAATATTTACAAGATTATACTACATTAAGCTTGGGAAAAGTCTCTGAAAATGCAAGCAAAGGTGATTTTTAACTTTTTTCTTATTAACCTAAATTTCAAATAATTTAAATAATTGCCTACTTAAGTTCATAAGAAAAAACTTGATGGATGTGGCATTTAAATCTAAAAAAAATCTATTCTCTTAATTTTTTTGAGAATGGAAACTGTGAGGTTTCCATGAAAGAATGTGGCCCTAATGTTGTCAACTATCTAATACAACTGTGGCAAACATTGGCCATGGAACCATAATGTCCTGTGGAGGGATGAAAACCCCCAAACTAATACTGACAGTTACCAGAGAGTTGTTAGTGGAGAAAAACAATGACAAAAAGCAAGCAAGCAAGCAAGCAAACAACAACAACAAAAATCTCCTTAACTTTTAGTTTGCTTATTATTTGAGGTAATAAAGTATTGGATGATGATCTATAAGTGAAAAGGTGTCTAACAATCAATGGAGTGAATTGCCCAAAAAGTAGTTGTCTCTGGGTATCATTGGTGATGAGTCCAAGAGGAAGAAAAACATGTAAAAAGGGAAAAGCGAGCATTTCAAGGTACAAGGGCTTAAGTATTCTGAGACCACGTGCTATTCCCCAGTTCCAACCACATTCTGCTGAGAGACAGGTGGAGCTAGGGAACATTCATGGGGTCTGAAACAGGAGGAAAGCATCCCCAGCTCTTTATTGTCTCTGAACAAATTATAACACCCACACATTTCAGTTTTCTTCCAGGGTAACATGAAACAAACCCTTCACTTTGTATGACCTTTAAATTGCTGCTAGGGCTTAAGCTTATTCCAAAAAAATGTGCCTGGATTCTCAAGATTTTTGCACAAAACTTGTTAAACTTTTTAAACCTTCTTCTTTGAGAATAACTGTAGAAATGTTTCGAGGTTCACATTCTTGAGTAAGAAAGTAGTATGGACTTGTGGGAGATCCACACACAAAATAGATCTTTCTAATCCATTTAAAAAATATGTAGATATGGGGTTATCTGTTTCTCTTCACATGCTGAGCAACTAACCATTCTCATTGATAACACTACTTTACGGTGAAATTCCAAGGAGATTGCCCACAGAAAGCAAGTCCTGTGTTACTAAAACTGCAACATACATACCTTCTTTTGTGTTAATTTTTTTCACAAACTGAAAACAGCACATTTGTTGGTAATGTGTGTTCTATGCTTATGTCAATATATAATATGACTGAATAGTTTTAACTTGAACGTATTACTAGATGAATACCAGTGAACAAGGCAGAATATGACACACAGAATGGGATCAGAATCTTGAAAAAGCAGGGTCCAAGTTTTGCTGGTTGTACCAATGAATTCTCTATCATTTTGCTCAAATTGTCCTACTGACTGGTGATTTCTCTTTGACTCTATTTCTTATATGGGTAATTTCCATAAATTTCATAAACTATGAATATTCATAAATTTCCTAGACTTGACATTAATTTGTGTAGCATATCACTTACTGCAGAACTATGAGGACATACTGAAATGATACTTTTTGGGGTCTATTTTTGAGACACTGGTAGTCCAAATATTATATAACTAATAATTATAAAAGCAAGTTGTCATTGCACTATTTTGGTAGACATGTAAATAGATTTGAAGCAGTCATTAATATTATATTTGTACTTTGTGAAACATGAAGAATTAAAGGCATAAACCTCAAGGACCTCTGAATGTATATTGCCCATTTATAGTGGTGCATTAGAATAGTCAAGACTGCACTACAGTTTTTTTATAATAATGTAATTTCTTTAGCTTGTTTTCACTGTAGCAGTAATGGTTATTTTGTTAAGTGGTTCCAGTAATCAAAGAAGTAAATTACTCATGCTTTCTTCAAAACAAAGTTTTGTGAGACTTTGACCAAAGAAAGAGGGTTAAACATCAATCTTTGTGATATATTTTTAATATCCATTTTAAGGATACCACATGCAATAAATTGGATTGTAAAGTCTACAGCTAACAGTATGAAGATACTGATTACCCCACTGCTTCTATGTTAGATGAGAGATATGACTAGCTGGTCATTTTATAAGGAGAATGAATGATTTTCAAACAAAGTTTCCCAGTGAAGTCAGAAGAACTGCACACTGAAACTAGTAGTCTAGATACTAGAACAAGGAAAGGTCTAGTTCTAATAAATATGCTTCTCTTCGTTTTACATCCTCTGTCAAACAACATCTTCCCTAATACATAAAACAATTCTGATTCTGAACCAGCAAAAGGCTCACTCTGTTTTATATTTTATTAAATTCAAATTATGGCAGTGGCCAAATGCTATTGATTCAAAACTATTTCCAACTTGTCTAAGAAAATTATCTCTGAGTGCCTATTTTTTGTTCAATCACTTAGTGAAAGGTGTGGTTTTGTATCAACCCCCACCCCCAGAGAATAGTAAAACAGTAGACCAAGGTCATTTATGCTTTTCTGCATATTTAATGTATTGGTATGTGTTACAAGTCACACGTATAATAGAAGAAAAACACTAGGGTAGAAAAACCAAACCTCCTCATAAAATATTTATGTGAAATGTGTTGTGTATACCTTCAGGCTTGGTTTACTTCTTGAAGAGACTTTCTCATGCATGTCAGCCTTCTTCACCACTGGTGTCTAACAACTGATAGAGATATAGTAACCATATTATCACTCTGTATAAATCTGAGTGGAAGCCCAACTGAGTCACACTCAGAAGGGGCCAAAAGATGTCTTTGGTGCATAGCAGGCTCCCCTCACGATGAGAAAGTCACATGTATATTTAAGGTATAATACAATTTCTGAAGTGAGAACAATTGCAAAGTGTACAGGCATTTTCAGTCAAGAACCTACAGGCTTGGGTGGGCTAACACATGCCCAAAGCCATTCTAGTAATTACAGTGGAATGGTTTTACGAGGCTCCAGGAGACGGTTGCAAATATCTTTCCATCTTTGGTTTTTATAGATTCATATGTTTGTCTCTTTTATTACAATTAATACTGCCTCATGTTAAGAATATTAGGCTACTATAAATTCTCTTGCTGCTTTCTTAGCAGTTTTGACTTAGCTAAAATTTTTAAATATACTCAGGAGTATGCTAGAATAAAGCTCCTAAAAATGTATCATGAAATATTTTTTACAGTATTATTCTCACTATGGTGAGACTGGCTTAAAGACTAAGGAGGTACATCTCTCACACATTTTGTGACTTTATTTTCAGAAAAAAAAAAATGGCCTAAACTTATGCATGTTTTTCAGTTCCTTCTCAGTGATACTCATTGTTAATTATCAGAACCAAATGTTGAAGTTACTTTATGTGGGTACCTTGTTGCCCACCAAAGAGACACAAGAGCAGACTCATAATTAGCAGAATCTCACCGGACTTGCTATCTGTGCTTCTGGCACATTGATAAAGCTGAGATGTGAATCAAGACCCCTCAGGGCCTTTCCCCATAAGTCCCTTGTAGAAACTCATGGTCTCCAAGCAACAGCTCGACTCAGTGAGCCAGGGAGAGGCTTGCTCTGATGGCCACACCAGGAACTGTGCTAGAACAGTCTCAGCTCAGAGTTGCTCTGATATATTTACTAATGGCATTTCTACAGCAGATGCCATGTGTTAAAGAAACTCAGAGGCACTAACCCTGAAAAGTGGGATTCCAGGGAAGACTGCATTCTCTCTTTTCAGAAGGACCCAGTCATTTGCTCTTCTGCTGTGTCAGCAAAATCAAGAGGGCATGGTGATTTTTGGGTGATTTTTCTCTTTATCGCTGAAGGCTTATAATTATTTTTCACAGCCACATTAACTCTTATGATTAGTATCTTCATGAGATTTTCATACCTATCTGAGTGATTTGGGGAGAGTAGGTAGCTGCAGTAGGTGCACATTTATCAAAAAGGGATGCATAACCACTTTTCCTCTGTAGTCATTCACTGAAAGAAGTTGTCAATCTGCTCACAAGCTATGGATAAGGATGAGTGAAATCTTAATGGGGATCAGTAAAAGGCTACCTTTTTAATGGAACATAGATCCTAAGTGAACATAGGACATTTTGCTATCAAGGAAAAAGTCAGACTTTCTTCTTGTTTGACCTTGGCCTTCTGTTCTTGAAATCTGATCTGAATTCCTTGACAGATAATCTAGTTTAGGCACAGGACACCAGGTGAGTCAAGCAGAGTAATTTATATTTTCACTCCCTAAGTTATGGGCAAACATGTCTGTGTTGACCTGAATTAGCCAAACATTTCCTCTTCAAGTAGACTTTCCCATTTCCCTTCAAACTTGGAAATTCGTCACATTCTAGAGCTGAAAAAATTTCAAGTGAAACACTCTCTTGTCATCCCAATCAAGTTCAGTACAAAAAAAAAAAAAAATTCAAGTCAAGCCAATTCTGATTCCATAACAAATGCCACCTCCCTAATGACCCTTGCAAAAATTCATCTGTGCAATTTAAAACACTAATGTCTACTTTCAGGTATCATTTGTTTTAGCTGTAAGATAGCTGAGTTTACTTTAAGTGTAGCTTTGTGTCTTTCTCAAACATTTTGGCGTCTCTCACTGGAGTTGGAGATTACAGCACTTTCTCAAGTAGCTCAGATAGATAGCCATGGAGAGAAATAGTCAAGGACAAGGCAACACCAACCAGACAGACGGCACAATGAACATGCAAGGCAGCTGGGCTGGTAATCTTATTTCAAAAAGTCTTCCTTCTTGGGTTTCTGCTTATAACCCTCACAGGATCAGAGTGGGCTAGTGTGATATAGTTGCTAGTAGGGGTCCATTTCCATTTTCTAACAGCACTATTTTAAAAGTAACTATTCAACAAAATTTTAACACAAATTAGTTTCCAATAATTTAAGTGAGCATATCCTGTCACTCTCAGAATATTTGAAATATCCTAATCTGTAGGTGGATATAGCAATATCCTACTCTCTCTCTCTTTCTCTCTCTCTCTCACTCACTCACTCACTCACTCACTCACTCACTCACTCACATTCCAGGTACAGGGCCCTTCTTAATGGAATATTCTAATTTCACACCCCTTAATTGTTACCTAGCTTCTTTACATGGAGAGTTAAGATGCCATGTGTAGAGCTTACTTGATTGTTTCTGTCAAAACTGACAAAGCCACAGAGCTTATAGTGGGTCATCATTATGTTTAAAGACAGGCCCTGTGTCCAAACAGGAATGCACAGCATTAAGGACAAATGTTGGTGACTCCCGCCCAGGCACAAACTAGAGTGGGCAAATTTCCCAGTGCCAAGGCCTCTGTTACTGTCAGACACAAATAATTTTTCTTACTTAAATGAGTGTTCATATTATTGGATTCTTTTTTTTTTTTTTTTTTGTAAAACATAGATTTCCCCCATAGAAATTCAATAAATAAAGGACTTAACCACTGAAGCAAGGAAGCAGAACTCCAGTTTTTAACCTTCCAGTTGGGACTAGGCCCTACCAATGTTAATTTGTACTGCAATTGATCTTCCAGGAGGCAAGGGGTGAAATGACCCCATGGCAGGTCCAGGGCAGACTGTTTTGCTGGTCACTGATGGCCTCTGTGTGTCATTGAATGAGGCTGGAGCTATAGCTGAATCCATAGCTGCTGGACCGTGACAGTGGTGGCTGAGCCTCTTCGCTCTGTTCTGGAGCATAACTGGGAAATGTCTGTGCCCTGGACATCTTTGATGAGCCAAACCCATGACCTGGAGGGGAGAAAAGGAAAGCTGTACTAAGAAACACATCAGAAGAAACAAAGGCATCTGTAGAAAACAGAACAAATAAATGCATCTGTAGAAAACAGAACAAATAAATGCATCTGTAGAAAACAGAACAAATAAATCTAACCAAAGACTTCAAACCCTTAACATGAAGCTTATAAAAAAGATGGCAAGAATCTAGGCTTTGGTTTCTTGATTCTTTTTCTATAACCCAATACTGGGAATTGAATATAGGGCCTCTTACATGTTAGTCAAGGTGTTTATTCCAACTCTCTTTTTTACTTTTTATTTTGAGACTGAGTCTTAGTAAGCTGCCAAGGCAGACCTTGAACTTCTGACCCTCCTCCCTCAAACTCCCAATTAGCTTTGATTACAGTCTGTGCCACCATGTCAGGCTTTATGTCTTGATCTTTGATGAGTTGAAAACATATTCAGGCATCAGTATTTTTTCCCAACTGTATCTTTCCTAAAATTCTGGACATGCAGAGACCTAGGCTAATATTTAGAACTCCCAACCTTCCTCTCTTCAACCTTTGAAATAAAAATACAAAATCCTTCCCTTGGAAAGGTATTTCTGACAGAAATCCTGTTAGTTTCTTTCTCTTCCCTGATACTTGCTTTCTGCAAACAAAAGCTAATGAAATGCTTTCTTTCAAGCATCTGCGAACAGACAATTTGGATTTTACCCTCATCAGTAACAACCAATTACCAAAAAGGTTTTACAATAATAGGTTAGGGGTTCTGTTTCTCCCAGAAACTCTGTGAGTCCCTGTAACTGATGAAAACCTTGGTTTACTAAGGTGATTTGCTTTGATGGTCACTAAAGTGATTTAAGAGTTGACTCTTATATAAAATATACCTCAAGAAAAGTCTCACAAATTTGGCTGTTTAGTTTGTGATACAAAATTGTCTAATGCAAACCAAAGCACAAATGATTGAATGAATGCTTAATATATATATATATATATATATATATATATATATATATATATATATATATAAATGTATATATATATATAAATGTATTTACTTCTCTCTATATATATTTATATATGCTTTAGAAAGACTTTCCAATGGTTGTCTCAGTCTTTTTATAACCAGCATTCTTTGTGCTTGAGGGTGGTTTGAGCGTGAGAAAGGAAGGGTTTAGTGAGACAGAAGAAAAATAGATTCTGTATGTGCTGCCCTTTCAGAGTTTATACTGTACTCAAGAGATGAAACACAGTTAATTTGATTTGTGCTTTAGCCGATCTCTTGGGAGAAGAATCCAGAGAACACTGTTAACATAGAATCATGGGACATCCACTGTCACACCCCCTCAGTGGCCCTGTCCTTTGCAATGTCATAGGCTCAAAGCCAGTTTCACTGCCACATGCTTGATGACTCCAAAAATATCCTTGCAGTGTGGAAAGCTGGAGATCCAGGATGAAAACCCATAGGAATTGGGTAATTAAAGCCTAATTAAAACTGGTAGAACTGCCTAGATGTTAAAAAAAAAATGTGGGAGAGAAATCTTGCTTTCTAGCAAGAAATAGTTTTAATTTTGTTGTTCGTCTGATTCTCTTGCTGACCAGGGACTGGGAAGAACTAGAAACTAGTTGCTTGAGTATCTTATAGGTAGACAAGTGGGAGCATTCTTCTTGTCCTTCTTGGGGTCTCTCTTTTATCAGGTACATTTGAGCTTTTTGAACCTTTTGCTTGTACAGTTCTTCTTTATAACTGAATCTATGCTTGGTGTGATACACTAAGTTGATATACATCGATAGCTACTAAAATGGTCTGAAAGTTGAATTATGGACACTTACACAGTCCTCTACTCCTGTTTTCCTCCTTTAGTGTCTTCATGCTTTGGGAGAGGGGTCATTACACATGGTTTTATGAATCTGCCTCACTTGCCATTAACTACTTTACCTTTTCCTATTGGTCTCTACATTGTCTCTTCATTAAGCTATTTTAAAATTTCAACTGGATGCATCTGCTATAAAAGGAAACATGAAAATGAAAAAGAGAAACAGAAAATGGGAAAAGTAAGAGACTTAGGTGGTCAATGAAGGCTGTGTTCAGGAGATGTTGCATGGGGTTATGGAAAGGGGTGGAAAGAAGTTAAAGGAAAGGAGAAAAGTTAAGTGAGTGTTAAAAGGCTAGAGTTGGGATCTCAAAAGAGCCAGTACCAGGCATACACACTTCCTCTGCTACATTCTTGTTTGTAGTTAACTTTAAGGGATATAACTTTGTTCTGGGTTTCTTGGTTTCTTGATCTGAAATCAGATGCTGATAACAAAGGCACTTAATTTAGATTGTGGTTTTACATGTTAAGACACTGAGCTGACTTGTGCCAAATGCTGTCATCCAATAAAAAAATAAAATGTGATTCCATGGTAGTCTCCATGAGTCTCACTGTTCCAGGGGGAAGAACTACACTTTCTATTGGTTATATGAGCACTAAATAAGTCAACACATAGGAAGGCATCTGAGACAGTAGGTATTTACCAAATGTTAGCTAGGACAGTTAGCGAAGACCTGTAAGGAGGTAGCATCTTGCCATGATATTGATGCTAAACTGATGTAGTAAAAAAGTACTAATATTTTCTGATTTATGTCTCTTTATCTTACCATTGACTAAAGAGAATTCAATTTTTTTAAATTAGAAACATTGTGTTTATCAGCATATAGCAGCTAGAAAGTCTAGTATTAAGAACATACTCATAGGGCTCGTGAGATGGCTCTGTTCCCAGAACTCATGCCAGGGAACTTAAAATTGCCTGCAACTTCAGTTTCAGAGGACCTGATGACCTCTTAAGGGTTCCAGGGGCAACTGCACTCATGACCACATACCCACCACTCTTCCCATATATGCATGTGATTAAATCTAAATAGATATTTAGAAAAGAACAGTCTTGGAGACCACAGCCACTTCCTGAGACTCAGAGACTAGCCCCCAGCTCCCATCTGCCCTGGAACTCCCATCTGGACCAGAGGTGAGTGCCTGGGGTTATAGTCAGAGAGGCAACCACCTCTGGGTCCCACCCCTGGGCACCAGCCACTCCAGGGAAGACCTGCCCAACTGGGCTCCAGCTTCTGGCCATAGGGCAGGATCCTCCATCCTTACGGGAAGGTTCCTCCTCTCCAAGCCCCTCCAGTGGACCCTACAACCTCCACAGCTTGCCTCCACACCCATCTGCCTGAGACCCTAGACACTTCCTGAGACTTAGAAACCAGCCCCCAGCATTCCATCCTGCCCCAGAACTCCCATTTGGACCAGAGCTTAAATCCTGTCTTGGAACTCCCATCTGAACAAGAGGAGCTCCCATGTGGATAAGATAAGGAGACCCCAGGGACTTCCTGAGACTCAGAGTCCAGCCCCCCAGCTCCTATCCAGCCAGCACTCTCATCTGGACCAGAGCTTCCATCTGGACTAGAGAGAGGCTCCCTAAATCTGTCAGCTCTCTCTGGACCAAGTAACTAATAGGACCAAGAACAAATCCACAAGGAGATGGGCAGATGTCAAGGCAGAAGTACATACAACAAAATAAAGAGCAATACAGCATCACCAGAATCTAGCCCTTCTCCACCAGCTAGACCTGAACATCACGGAATGGAAGAAGGAGGAGAAAACAACCTTATAAGTAACATCATGAAGAGGCTAGAGCCTTATATAGAAGAAATCAAAAATAAAGTGGAGGAACAGACAAACAAAAAATGGGAAGAACACTATAAAAAACTAGAGGAAAGGACAATTAAAGCAGAATAAAACAATAAGTCCTTGAAAGAAAATCATGAAAAAGCAATGAAACAGATGAGGGAAACAGTCCAAGACATGAAGAGGGAAATAGAAAAAATGAAGAAGACACTAGCAAAAGGAATGCTGGAAATAGAAAATCGGAGTAAACAAACAGGAACTTCAGATGCAAGTATAACCAATAGAATGCAAGAGATGGAAGAGAGGATCTCTGATGTTGAAGATACGGTAGAAGAAATAGATTCATCAGTCAAAGAAAACACTAAAACCAACAAAGTCATGACCCAAAATGTCCAAGAAATTTGGGACACCATGAAAAGACCAAACCTACGAATAATAGGGATAGAGGAAGGAGAAGAATACCAACTCAAAGGCACAGAAAATATATTTTAAAAGATCATAGAAGAAAACTTTCCCAACTTAAAGAAGGAAATGCCTATGAAGATACAAGAAGCCTATAGAACACCAAACAGACTAGACGACCCCCCCCAAAAAGTCCCCTCGCCACATAATAATTAAACAACTAAACGTACAGAATAAAGAAAGAATATTAAGGGCAGCAAAGGAAAACGGCCAAGTGTCTTTTAAAGGCAAACCCATCAGAATAACAACGATTTCTCAATGGAGACTTTGAAAGCCAGAAGGACCTGGACAGATATAATGCAGACACTAAGAGACCATGGATGCCAGCCTAGACTAATATAACCAGCAAAACTTTCAATCATCATACATGGAGTGAACAAGACCTTCCAGGACAAAACCAGATTAAAACAATACTTATCCACAAACCCAGCCCTACAGAAAGCACTAGAAGGAAAATTCCAACCTAAGGAAGGCAGATACACCCATGAAAACACAGGAAATAGATAACACCACAGCAGTAAACCCCAAAGAAGAGAAGTACACACACACTACCACCAAAAAATAAAAATAACAACAGGAACAATCACTGGTCATTAATATCCCTTAATATCAATGGACTTAATTCACCTATAAAAAGACACGGACTAACAGAATGGATATGAAAACAGGACCCATCTTTCTGCTGCATACAAGAAACACACCTCAAATTCAAAGATAGACAACTAAGAATAAAAGGCTGGGAAAAGAATTTCCAATCAAATGGTCTTAAGAAGCAAGCTGGTGTAGCCATTCTGATATCCAGCAAAATAGACTTCAAACTAAAATCAATCAAAAGAGATGATGAAGGACATTACATACTCATTGCAGGAAAGATCCACCAAGACGAAGTCTCAATTCTGAACATTTTTGCCCCAAACACAAGGGCACCCACATATGTAAAAGAAACATTACTAAAGCTTAAATCACATATAAAACCCCACACATTAATAGTGGGAGACTTCAATACCCCACTTTCACCTCTGGACAGATCGGCCAAATTGAAACTTAACAGAGACATAATGGACTTAACTGATGTTGTGGCTCAAATGGACTTAATCGATATCTACAGAATATTCCACCCAAACAATAAAGAATATACCTTCTTCTCAGCACCCCATGGAACTTCTCTAAAATTGACCACATACTTGGCCACAAAGCAAATCTCAACAGATACAAAACAATTGTGTAGATCTAACTGGCTTGTTAAATAAGAAACACAGAACCAATTGCAAAGTTAAAAACCACGAGGTCAAAGCAAGAGCAGAAAAACCTTACCCTTTACTGCTTCTGCTGTCCTTCCTCTCCACAAGAGACCTAGTTCTCTGTGTCCTGCCTATTTATAGACTTTCTGTTCTGTTTTCTCATTGGTTGTAAACCCAGCCACATGACCTCCTCATCATTGCCTGTTTGTACAGACCTCCAGGTCTTCTATGGTTAGTATCGAGATTAAGGGCATGTGTCTGCCATGCTGGCTGTGTGCTTGAACACACAGAGATCTACCTAGCTCTGCCTCCCAAGTACTGGGATTAAAGGCGTGCACCACAACCACCTAGCTTCTGCTCTGGCTTGCTCTGACCTCAAGGCAACTTTATTAACATACAAATAAAATCACATTTCAATACAAATAAAATATCACTATACAATTGGAAGAACCTCCTGTGTTCTGTCAGACAACCATGGTTTAAAGTTAGATGTCAACAACAACAAAAAAACTACAGAAAACCTACAATCTCATGGAAACTGAATAATGCTCAGCTGGGTTAAGGAAGAAATAAAGAAAGAAATGAAAATTCCTAGAGATCAATGAAAATGAATACACCACATACCCAAACTTATGGGACACTATGAAAGCAGTGCTAAAAGGGAAATTCATAGCACTAAATGCCCACATAAAGAAGTTGGGGGCTGGAGAGATGGCTCAGTGGTTAGGTTAAGAGCACTGGCTGTTCTTCCAGAGGTCCTGAGTTCAATTCTCAGCATCCACATGGTGGCTCACACCCATCTGTAATGAGATCTGGCACCCACTTCTGGTCTACAGGGACACATGCAGGCAGAACACTATATACATAATAAATTAAAAAAAAAATCTTAAAAAATAAATTGGAGAAATCTCACACTAGTGACTTGACAGCACACCTGAAAGCTCTTGAACAGGAAGAAGCAAAGTCTCCCAGGAGGAAAAGATGCCAGGAAATTATCAAATTGAGAGATGAAATCAATAAAATAGAAATAAAGAGAACAATACAAAGGATTAATGAAACAAAGAGTTGGTTCTTTGAAAAGATCAACAAGATAGACAAGCCCTTATCCAAACTAACCAAAAGACAGAGGGAGAGCATCCAAATTAACAAACTCAGAAATGAAAAGGGGGACATAACAACAGACAATGAGGAAATCCAGAGAATACTTCAAAAACCTCTACTCCACAAAACTGGAAAATCTAAAAGAAATGGATAATTTTCTGGATAGTTACCACATACCTAAGTTAAATCAAGACCAGATAAACCATGTAAATAGTCCAATAACCCCTAAGGAAATAGAATCAATCATTAAAAGTCTCCCAACCAAAAAAAGCCCAGGACCAGATGGTTTCAGTGCAGAATTCTACCAGATCTTCAAAGAACACTTAATACCAATACTCTTTAAATTGTTCCACACAATAGAAGCAGAAGGAGTATTAACAAACTCCTTCTATGAGGCTACAATTACCCTGATTCCTAAACCAAACAAAGATGCAACAAAGAAAGATTACTACAGACCGATCTCCCTCATGAACATTGATGCACAAATGCTCAATAAAATACTGGCAAACAGACTCCAAGAACACATCAAAACAATTATGCACCATGATCAAGTAGGCTTCATCCCAGGGATGCAAGGGTGGTTCAACATACAAAATCCATCAATGTAATACACCATATAAACAAACTCAAAGAACAAAACCACATGATCATCTCCATAGATGCAGAAAAGGCATTTGACAAAATCCAACACCCCTTCATGATAAAGGTCTTGGACAGATCAGGAATACAGGGAACATATCTAAACATAATAAAGGCAATCTACAGCAAGCCAACAACCAATATCAAATTAAATGGAGAGAAACTCAAAGCAATACCACTAAAATCAGGAACAAGGCAAGGGTGTCCCCTCTCCCCCTACTTATTCAATATAGTACTTGAAGTTCTAGCCAGAGCTATAAGACAACATAAAGAGATTAAGGGGATACAAATTGGAAAGGAAGAAGTCAAGCTCTCCCTATTTGCAGATGACATGATAGTATACATGAGTGACCCCAAAAATTCAACTAAGGAACTGATACATCTAATAAACACCTTCAGCAACATAGCAGGATACAAGATCAACTCAAGAAAATCAGTAGCCCTCCTATATACAATAGACAAACAGGCTGAGATACATTACCCTTTACAATAGCCACAAATGCTATAAAATACCTTGGGGTTACTCTAAGCATGTGAAGGACCTATATGACAAGAACTTTAAGTCCCTGAAAAAAGAAATTGAAGATGTCAGAAAATGGAAAGATATCCCATGCTCATGGATAGGCAGGATTAACATAGTGAAAATGGTGATCTTACCAAAAGCAATCTACAGATTCAAGGCACTTCCCATCAAATTACCAACACGATTCTTCACAGATCTGGAAAGAATAATACTCAAATTCATATGGAAAAACAAAAAACCCAGGATAGCCAAAAGAATCCTGTACAATAAAATAACCTCTGGAGGCATCACAATATCCAACTTTAAGCTCTACTACAGAGCTACCTTAATAAAAACATCTTGGTACTGGCATAAAAACCGACATGTGGACCAATGGAATCGAAATGAAGACCCTGACATTAATCCACACACCTATGAACATATAATTTTTGACAAAGAAGCCAAAAATATACAATGGTAAAAAGAAAGCATCTTCAACAAATGGTGCTGGCATAACGGGATGTCAATGTGTAGAAGGCTGCAAATAGATCCATATTTGTCACCATGCACAAAACTTAAGTCCAAGTGGATCAAAGACCTCAACATAAATCCAGTTTCTCTGAACCTGATAGAAGAGAAAGTAGGAAGTATTCTTGAACGCATTGGCACCAGAGATCATTTTCTAAATATAACACCAGTAGCACAGACACTGAGAGAAACAATCAATCAATGGGACCTGTTGAAACTGAGAAGATTTTTTAGAGCAAAGGACAGGGTCAACAAGACAAAGAGATAGCCTAAAGCATAGGAAAAGGTCTTCACTAACTCCACATCTGACAGAGGGCTGATAACCAGAATATATAAAGAACTCAAGAAATTAGACATCAAAATGCCCAACAGTCCAATTAAGAAATGGGCTGTAGAACTAAACAGAATTCTCCACAGAGGAAGTTCAAATGGCTGAAAGACATTTAAGGAATTGCTCAACATCCCTAATTATCCAGGAAATGCAAATCAAAACAACTCTGAGATACCACCTTATACCTGTCAGAATGGCTAAGATCAAAAACACAGAAGACAGCATATGCTGGAGAGGATGTGGAACAAGGGGAACTCTCCTCCACTGCTGGTGGGAATGCAAGCTTGTACAGCCACTTTGGAAATCAATATGTTGCTTCCTTAGAAAATTGGGAATCCATCTTCCCCAAGACCCAGCTGTAGCACTCTTGGGATATACCCAAGGAATGCTCAATCATACCACAAGATCAGTTGCTCAGCTATATTCATATCAGCATTGTTTGTAATATCTAGAACCTGGAAACAACCTAGATGCCCTTCAACTGAAGAATGGATAAAGAAGATATGGTACATATACACAATGGAGTACTACTCAGCAGAGAAAACAATGACATCATGAGGTTTGCAGGCAAATGGATGGATCTAGAAAAAATCATCCTGAGTGAGGTAACCCAGATCAGAAGGACAAACATGACATGTACTCACTCATAGGAGGATACTAGATGTAAAAAGAAGATGACTAGACTGCTACACAACTCCAGGGAGGCTACCTAGAAAACAGTACCCTAGGAAAGACACAGGGATCACCCAATGACAGAGAAATGGATGATATCTATATGAACAATCTGGAGGACAGTGGGAGTAATGAAGGGCAAGGTTTGAAGGGAAGGAAGCTTAGGGGAGCAGGAGATCCCAGCTGGATCAAGAACAGAATGGGAGAACGAGGAATAACAGACCATGATAAATGAAGACCACATGAGAACAGGAATAGGCAGAGTGCTGGAGATGTCCCCAGAAATCCACAATGATATATCCTCTGTAGTCTGCTGGCAATGGTCGAGAGAAAGCCTGATCTGACCTAGTCTGGTGATCAGATGACTAAACACCCTAACAGTTGTCTTGGAACTCTCATCCAATAACTGATGGAAGTGGATGCAGAGATCCTTGGCTAGACCCCAGGTGGAGTTTCAGCAGTCCAATTGCTGAGAAAGAGGAGGGACTGTAAGAGTGTGAATTGTTGAGACCAAGATTAGAAAAGCACAGGGACAAATAGCCAAATGAATGGAAGCACATGAATTATGAACCAAAGGCTGTGGAGCCCCCAGCTGGATCAGGCCCTCTGGATAAGTGAGACAATTGAATAGCTTGAACTGTTTGGGAGGCATCCAGGCTGTGGGTCCAGGATCTGTCCTTAGTGCATGAGCTGGCTGTTTGGAATCTTGGGCTTACACAGGGACACTTTTCTCAGCCTGGAAGGCAGAGACTGGACCTGCCTGTACTGAATCTACCAGGTTTAAATGAATCCCCAGGGGTGTCTTGGCCCTGGAGGAGATAGGAATGGAAGTGAGGGTCTGGGGGCAAGGTGTGGACAGGGCCAGGAGTGGGGAGGACAGGGGAACCCATGGCTGATGTGTAAAATTAAAACACAGATATAATAAATAACAAAAAAAGAAAATGTAAAGAAAAAAAAGAACAGTCTTGGCCTTGGTTTAATACAAATGCTATTAAAATAAAAAAAATACCTAAAGAGTGGTGAAGCATACCTTTAAAGCATATTACTTGTAGGCTGAAAGTGAAGGCTTAAGTTGAAAATCAAGACTTTTCATATAAACATAGGATTTTCCTTTTAGTTCTATAACATTGAGCATAAAAAGAAGATAATACAATGGACATTTACCAATGTTCTATTTAAAAGTCTCCATGAAAGAGCATGTCTGGTGAGGTGGGCCCTGACTTTACAGAGCTGATCAGCTGCCTTGAGGAAGACGGTCAGGCAAGGACAGCAAGCTGCAACTACCAAGTGAATGGTCTGCTCTATTAATGCTTAGCAGAACCAGAGGAGAGGTGGATGATAAAACTACACATATTATCACTCTAGCACCCAAAACTGCTTCCCCTTCACAGTATGAGCAGTGAGTGTTTCACCACTACAAAGGGCTTCAGAAACAAACTGAATTTTGCTGTACTTGTGTGGTCTCATTGTTCCACATGAGGCGATTATATTCTCCATAGGTATTACGGAAATTAAACATGTTGACTCATATGGTTGTTGAAATCCAGCAGAAATGGAAGTTATGTACTTAATGTTAGTTGTAGCTAGAGTTTTTCTGGTCCTGCCTGGCGCAAGGTCAGGACAAATCTCTCTCACCCGCCAGTCCTGAAGCCACTCAGACCCAAGCAAGTAAACACACAGAGACTTGTATTGCTTACAAACTGTATGGCCGTAGCAGGCTTCTTGTTATCTAGTTATTATATCTTAAATTAACCCATTTCTGTTAATCTATACTTTGCCACGTGACTTGTGGCTTACCGTTACCTTACATCTCACTTGTCATGGCAGCGGCTGGCAGTATCTCTTTGCCTCAGCCTTCCACTTCCCAGAATTCTCTTCTCTGCTTGTCTCCCCTATACTTCCTGCCTGGTTACTGGCCAATCAGTGTTTTACTTATTAACTAATCAAAGCAACACATTTGACATACAGAACATCCCACAGCAGTTAGTTTTCTTCCTTTTTTTCTGCACAGAGTGGGCTCATACTCTTATCATTCTCTACTCAGCACCTACATTTCCTTACCATCTTAATGTGCTGCCTCTCACTTTAACATGTTTTGAATATTATTCTCTTTCAAGGTCACCAGTATTTTTTTTAACCTCCTCTGTGAATCATTTCTGGTTTAATTGGAAATTAATTTATGACTTTAACTTCAGCTATTTCTTCAGACAGTTCACAAATTATGCTAATCAACAAAATAACACACCTCAACCAGACCTGAATATGTGAAAGCTGTTTGGTAGACAATAAATGTGAACAGAGAGAAATAATTAAGCCCTTTTTAGCATTCATTGGAATTATGCCCTGAGGCAGTGTTGATGAAAGCAAAAAACAACAAAAATAAACTGTGAGGCTTAAATTAAAAACTCAGTGGACTAGACCTGTTCATCCTGTTGTCAAGGAGTCTGGTGAAGCGCTGTCAGTTTTTCCCTAGTTGGCCGTACAGAGAGATAAGGTGAATAGACACGCAGAATATCTGCACAGTGCTACAAATTAAAAGCAACACATCTGCTAACAGTGATAAGTCTATTTAAAAAATACTTCAAAAATTGTATTTTCCCTCTAGCTGCAGTCATGTCTGCTTTTTCTATGTTTCTATGTTGTTGATAACTATATTTACTCAATGGGTTCCAGTACCCTCTGACATGGTAATTGTATGTGCACCCACCAAACCTAATCTGCATAGTTTCACTCTAGAAAGAAGGTAATAAGTTGGGTGTAGAGTTATTTAGGGCATTTGCTTTATTCTAACAAAATAATTCTGGGAACGGAAGAACATCACATAACAATAAAGACACAATGAATGCCTGCTTTAAAAGGAAACTTGCCTGCTGGATCTCCAAATGCCCCAACTAGCAATGAACTGGAAAGAGTGCAAATGTGGTAGAAAATGGCAGCCAAGCTGGAGCGCTGGAGCTAGGATTCTTACACAGAGAAGGCAAGAAGAGGGAAGGAAGAAGGAAGACTATATGCCCTCTTATCCCACTAATTAAGAAGTGTGTGATCAGCAGTTTTTGCTAAACTCCCCAAACTTGACTGACATCTGGTTTTCTACTTTTATTAACCAAGTCTATTTTCAGTGCAGATTCAAAAGGAAACTGTTTTCACAAAAGCTAGGATTACTAAAATACAGAACTCTTAGACACTAGTGGTAAAAGGAATAGGCCTTGATAAAGATACTTGCTAGTTATATGCTTAAAAGATTTGTTAGAATCTAGAGGAGCTGAAAGGGTGTTGTTCTTTTAAATAATCAAACAACATAAAAGTTAATATTACAATAAGTGAGTTGGGAAAGTTCTTTGGTATGGAAGGAAACATGTGGAGTAAAAGCATTAATAAAAGTTGAGGCTGGATACTCAGAGATAGTGTCTTTAACAAGTACCTTCCAGCCACTAGCACTAAGAGCAGGTAGGCTGCACCCATGCACCTGGACAGGAGATGAGATGGTAGAAGGAAGAACAGGTGATTCGAAGCTAGGTTGACTAAGTAGACTTACCACAGTGTCTTGTGACAGAGGAGGGTTTTATGCTGTGTTAATATGTGATTGTTAATCTTAAAAGTAGATGAAAGCTGAAACCACACACTAAAGTTAGATACAACCTACAGCTCCACCATATCTCAATAATTAACCAACAGAGATTAATTATGCATAGATATGCCAAGATTCATTGCTAACATTTCTCTTACAAATTGTATTTGAATTTTACTCAGTTTTTAATAGTTGAAATTAACACTGGTGTTCTTTAGGACTTGATCTTTGTGATTTCTAAGAGTGCTTCTGAAATTCTTATAGAGATTCGAGGATGTGGCTTTATGACGTTGAATAAACTTTGAGGTGCATCAGGGCTGAGGTTCAGCATATTTGATCCAATGGGGAAAATGATAATTGGTTTAATCTATAAGAATGGTTTAGGAAAAATTATAAAAACTGCTTCTCATTGAGTATGAATTTCATGGAGATGTGTGCCAAATATCACAGTAATTCTGTGCTTTAAATTCATTCTATCAACTTGAGAAGGAGAGATTGTGTATCATTTGTCATCCTGACGGGACTGAAGAACACTATAACTATTTCCTAATATATCTGTGGAGGTGTTCTGTAAGATACTCAGTAGGTTATGCAAACAAAACCTTTTCTCATCAATGTGGATGGACATTGTCCAGTCATCTGTATAAAGTAAAAGGGAGAATGAAGGCAAATTCTCTACGCTGAGGTGCCCATCTTTCCTGTTTTTTGGACACAGGATTCTTGATTCTCAGGCTTTAAGATTTTCAATGAATTATGTTACTGGTTTCCCTGAGTTTCCAGCTTGCAGATCCCATACTAAAGGATTTCCCTCTTTTATAACAAAAGAACTCCCAATTCTTAATAAATTTCTTCATGTATCTGTACATATCCTATTGCTACTGTTTCTCTGGGTAACTGTATTGTGATAAAGATATCAAATGTCCCCTAAAAGGATACTGTGCTAACGGTTTGGTCCCTAGCTGTTGATGCTTTTGAGGAGTGACTCAGTCATTGATGAAATTAACATTCTAAAATTAAGGATGCTAATTTCATGAATGACTGAACTCATTGTTAATTTAATAGCTTAATGGGCTTTTTGGAAGTGATCCTAAGAGAAGGAAGTAGGTCAATGGGCTATGCCTTTGAAGAATATACCTTGTCTCTGGTCACTATTCTTTTGTGCTGCTGAAAAGTGAGCTTTAAAAAACAAACAAACAAACAAACAAAAAAAAAAAAAAAGAAAAACAAAACCTTCCTTCAATATGGCTTTCTGCTGTGAATTACTCCTAAAAACAATAGAGACAGTTGATTACAAGCTGAAACCTTTGAAACCATGTGTGGCATGACTCCTAATTGGTTTTAATAATAAAAACCCAGAGCCAGATAATGGGGTAAATGCTGAAAGATCAATAAAGGAGCGAGCATTTACCCCAATATCTGGCTCTGGGTTTTTATTATTAAGACCAATTAGGAGTCATGCTACAAGCATGCATCAAATAAACTCTCCTCCTGTTAATTCCTTTGTCAGCTATTGCATAACAGCAACAAATGGGTGACTTATACAATGATTCATATTTTCATTTTACATGTAGATAAACTAAATTAAGTCTATAGATGTTTAACAACTCCTCAAACATTTGGTAGGGCAGGTATCACAACTTATTTTCCTAACAAACAGAAGCCGAGGCATTGCCTCTAATATTTTGTTACACTTACTCACAGAGGCTCTTTAGAAACATATCTCATTTTATCAGAAGACAATCAATCAAATGTCAATTTTTACAATTCAGCTCCTAAAACTTTATCTATGTGCCTGTAAAATAATGAAGTAACTGTGAAAAAAACAAAACTAATTCAATAATAAAGCTATATCCTATTTGCTAAGGCTGCCCTAAAAATATTTCAGCATGTGTGACTTAAGCCACAGTAGTTCATAGTCTCAATTTTTGGTGCTGCAGCCTGATCAAGGTGAGGTTAATATCTTTTGAGGTCACTCTCCTCAAGAAGTGGGCTTCTCTACTGGAATTACAACTGTCCATATTCTTGCTTTGTTCTCATATGATCTTTCTTATGTATGTACATGTCTAACTTCATCACTTTTTTTTTTCTTTTTTTGAGATCTATTGACTTGGTGAATCCTACACATAACACCTCATTTTACCTCAATTGGCTCTTTAAAGGTTCTTCCACCAATGGCATTCTCATGAGGGGTTTGGAATTTAACCTATATATTTTCAAAGGGCACAGTTCAACACATATAAAATCTAAAATGAATCAAGAGATAGCAACATGATAGCAAAAGTATATTATCTTATTTTCTGTGACTATACAAAATACCCGAGACAATATGCTTTATAAGAAAAGATAGTTAACTCTGATCCAGAGACTGAAAATACAGAAAACATAAAACACCAGATCTGTTGAGGATCTCCTTGGCTGTAATGTGGCAGGTGGTGTTCAGGACAGAACTGTATGCACAAGTGATCACATGGGAAGGCAACATACTGGAGCCTTACAAGAATCATGTTAATCCTTTCCAAGGGTGTGTCTTCACTGATCTAATGACCTCATAGGCACTTCGGCTAAAGGTCCCACTCTTTCTTAGCATCATCACATCTTGGACCAAATGTCGAACATTTGAACCTGAGGGACATACTCAAACCATATCTAGTCCATGGAGTCAATAGATGACATTTTTGCTTTTCAGAGGAACTCTCATCGTTCACTAGTTTTATGATATAATTGATATTGGATATAGGTTAGCATTTTCCTGGCCTTTCTCTTTTGGGTTATTTGTACCTGTTAGTGAGGTAATATAATACAGTTTAAAATTGCATACAATGTGGTAAGCTTTCCAGACCTTCTTAGACCATCAGCCCACAAATAATGACATAGAGATTTATTATGAAAGCTTTGCCTTTAACTTAGTCTTGTCCCCAATTAGCTCTTATAACTTAATTGACTGATATTTTTTTAATCTACATTCTGCCACATGGCTTAGTTACCTCTGACTTGGTCGTATCGAATGTCTGACCTGGTCTTCGTCTCCTGTCTCTTTCTCCCCAGAAATCCCACCTACTTTTACAAAGTTTAAGTATGAGAACTTACATATATCTCATTGGTGTATAAAGGTTGTTTAAAATATATTTAAGTGTCTCTATGTATCTCTGTGAGTATGCCAAGTGTGTGAGAGAGTTACAAAAGCCAGAAGAGGGTGTCAGATCCAACTTGGGTGCTAGGAACAGACTTCAAGGCCCCTGGAAGAACAGCCAATGCTCTTAACTGTGGAACCATTTCTCTAACTCCATCGTTTATGTTTTGTTGATTTCCTTTTGTCACACAAAGTACCTAAAACTACATTTTAAAAAATAGATCTGAGTTTTCTGGGTTTTAGGTCAATAAAAATATTCTCTTTACAAGAATATTAAACCCTTTCCTTTACAGTTTTCCAATATTTGCATTAAATTCTTTTTTCTCTTTTGCTCTTGAACTGATGGGGAATTTACTTCATGTTCTACATTAAGTGTGTCTTATTGTGTAGTGGCCAGTAGTATGAGTTTGAAAGACTACTTGGTTTGGGATCCAGCTTTACCACTTATTCCCTTGGTGTGCCTAATGCTCCCTAGCTCCCAAGGTCCCTCAAGTTTCTCAGTATTGTGATAGTGTTTATAATAGTTCCTACTAATAGAATATATACTGAGCTAACATGCTGTGCAGGCTAATAGCTAATTACCATATGCCAATACACAAAGAGCAGAGACAAAATGTATACTGACTTTTTTTTTTTTAACCCATCAAATATAGTTTGTGCTGCATGGTCTTGATTATGTGATCTTTACTTGGAGATGCTCAATCCCCTAGGGGTCTCACTCTTTAAAAAGAATGATTCTCCCACTCCTAGAAGCTATTAACTAACAATATCTCCTTAGCTTGAGGCAAGATTTGCGCCCACCTTCTTTCCTCATGTTGAAATTTTGTCTGATCTGAGCCTGCACACTTTTGCATGCTCATGTAACTACTGTGTGCTGTGGATATCACTCTGTATAAATAAAGTGCTGATTGGCCAGTAGCCAGGCAGGAAGGATAGGGTAGGTGGGACAAAGAAGAGGAGAAGGCTGGGAACAGGAAGGCTGGGAGGAGACACTGCCAGCTGCTGCCATGAGAAGCAACATATAAAGACACTGGTAAGCCACAAGCCATGTGGCAAAGTATAGACTAACAGAAATGGGTTAATTTAAGATAGAAGAAGTAGATAACAAGAAGCCTGCCACGGCCATACAGTTTGTAAGCAATATAAGTTTCTGTGTGCTTTCTTGGTTGGGTCTGAGCAACTGTGGGACTGGCGGGTATGAGAGATTTGTCCTGACTGTGGGCCAGGCAAGAAAACTCTAACTACAACTGTGAGTTCATATATGAAAATACCCTGCTGAGTCCAGAAAACACCAGTTACTTTTCACTACCTATGGCTCTTACAATCTTTCTGCTTCATCTTCCACAATGATTCCCGAACCTTGGGAGAAGAGAGTATGATATTGGTATTCCATTTAGGGCTGAGCATTTTTAATTTAATTTCTTATTCTCTATATGTTGACCAATTGTGAGTCTGTGTGTTAATTACCATATGTTGCAAAGGGAAGCTTCTGTGATGAGGGATGAACTAATCAGTGGGTAAAATGGTAAGTCATTAGGAGTTGGTTTAAAACTATACCTATTTTGCAGAGTAGTTAATAGTAATAGGTTCTTTAGTAGCACCTATAACATCTCTGGTTATAGGTTCTTGGCCCTAGTAATGGGCCAGATATGGGTTACACTTTATGGAGTGCACCATAAATCCAAGCAGAAAGTAGTTGGTTACTTCCATGATAATTAATGCCACTATTGAACCAGTGGGTGTGTCTTACCAGGCTGGCCGTAGATATAACTCATAGTATTTTAAATATTTCTGAATTACTCTCTTCTACCCCTCTCTTTTTTTCCTGGACTCTTTGTTGTTTAAAATGTTTGAATACTGTATTTGTAATATTAGAGTCCAGTTTCATATTCTTTGTTTGTTGCCTGGCTTTGTTGTGGGTTCTTAATTTGTTTAACCTTTACTTCCAAACTTAACAAAATTGCAGAAAAATTGTACCTTCTAATTTAAACTTGTAACAGCTTTCTTATCTTCTTTATTTCCTGCTATTTCTTGTCTTTAATGTGCAAAGATACAGAAATAAATATTTACTGCTATTACTAATATTGCTGTTATGTTTGCAGTTTTTGACTTGTCTCACAGGTGGATATCTGAATATTCCTTACTCAGATCTTTAAAAATTTTATAAAATATTAAAATGCATGTTTAGTTTTATGTAGCATTCAGTCATAGTGAGACTGGTGATTTAAAAACATTAAGATACTGACAAATATCAGATACAATGTAGCTTTAGCACTACTAAAGATATTTTGATTTATAAAACTAGAATTACATTTTAATAACCATTTCATACATTTTTCATAACAAAGTAGTTTCATAAATTTTCTGGTTGATATAACATCCATTTATTCTTGCTGCTTGCATTTAATTTGTCTTATATTCTAATTCTTATAATTACCTACCAGGATATTGATTTTCTACAACTGTGATCTCTTTATGAAAGCTAGCTTAACTCGTTACTATTAGCAGATGGAGAAAGCATTTGAATTATTATAGGTTTTACAGTCTATGGCAGCCAATAAAACAGCAAATGTTAAAGAGGAATATTTTAAGTTGAACAACATGAGTACAGAATGCATGAAATGAAAATCCATTAGTGCTGATGAACAAAAGGAGTGGCAAATTACCTGCAGTGATAATTCAAATGGTTTTAAAGTATATTTTGTCGTCATTTTCAAAGGGTTATTTATGAAATTTGAGTAGAATAAAAATAGATTTTCATATATATTGGGTTTCATTTGCCAGGATATTGGCAGTTTCAGCAATCAAGGAATTATCTATCATTATAAATATACCAAGTTCAGACAGAGACCTGAACACTGTACTCAGTTGTTGATTGTATTTACTAAGACATCACATAAAGGTCGTACAATTTAAGGACAAGACAATTCATATCAGCTAATGATCCTTAAGATTGCAATTAATAAGTAACTGAAAAATTCTGTTTGCTGCAAATAAACATCTTTTTATATTGTGTGAGAATGAGACATCTCATACAATATATGCTTCGATTTGACTTATGATAATGCTATATGCAGAATTGTCAAATTTAAGTAAATTTGTATGAGAATGGATTTTCAGAAAGTCAGTCTAAATGAAACATAAGGACACTGTTTAAAAATACCTTCAGATTTTTCAATAATGCAGCATATCTTTATACTGCCACAGATAGAGGTCGAAGTTCACACTTAGCCTGAAAACTGAAAAAAAAAAATTTACAGGTTCCACTTCAAAATCTGCATAACATGATGAAATCTGGATTGTTCATCTCACTGGCTCTACAAGTTTGTTAATATGATTGATTATTAAAATCAATTATTAGAGTAGAAGGTTGGCCAGGACTTACCTTCTAATAACTTATTAGACTGATTTTTCTAAGATTCAGGAAACATTGGGATAATCACAAATTCCTTCTTAACTTTGCAAATATTTAACATATACATTAAAAATATATATATTCCTTGTCAGTCTTGTGTTTGTGTATATCACAAAGTTCTATCATATAGAGCAAAACCCAGGAAAAATAATATAATTTCAGAAATACATTTTAGAGTTAAAGGTGCACAGTAGGGATGGTAACTACTTTTTATATAATACTATAACATGATCTAAAACGTGTGTAGAATAATCTGAATTATTTGTATACTAATGAAAGAAAAAGATTTCCTCCCAAATAAATGTTTTATTTCCCTTTCATAATTATGGAAGTTGTATCCATTAGTTTTCTTTTCTTTTAAATTTTATAAGACACAATTATTTATTAAAACATAATATATAAATCAGGCATAGTGGTACAGCTGGTAATTATAGTTCTGGGAGGTGGTCACAGGTGTTTATGATATAGTGAATTCAAGTCCTATCTCAAAAAATAGAACATTAATGGGGACTATGGGGAGTCCAGTCCCTTGATAGCCCTCCCCCAGGGTCTGGGAATAATCTATGAGCAGCTGATAATCTAATATTCAACGATATTAAATGAATATGTGCTGGGCGGTGGTGGTGCACGCCTTTAATCCCAGCACTAAGGAGGCACAGGCAGGCGAATCTCTGTGAGTTCGAGGCCAGCATGGGCTACCAAGTGAGTTCCAGGAAAAGGCGCAAAGCTACACAGAGAAACCCTGTCTTGAAAACAAAAACAAAAACAAAAACAAAAACAAAACCACAAAATAGTTTATTCGCTTTATTTTTCTGAGCCAGTTCTCTCTCTACACGGCTTCTGTTCTGTTCTCACATTCTGCTCCTCTCTGTCCCTTTTCCTCCTGTCCTGTCCTAGTTCTAACTAAGCTCTTTTTGTCTCATCCTCATCTTCACTTCTCTCCGTCTTGGTCCCTTCCTGTTCCTGCTCTGGAACTGGTCTCAGCCCTATCAGCAGCCTGACTCTTCCAATACCATCCACAGCTTCCGAGGTCCCTGCAAGAGCCAGCTTCATTTGCAACCCTACAGAGGAGTGAATAGAGGGGGTGGGGTCAGATAAGGCCTGTAATAAGACAGAAAGGGAATTTATGTGCTCAAAATATATTCTTATAAGTGGTAGGTGAAATGTTAGGAGTCTACCATAAACATGCTCAAACTACAATCTTACAGGTGGTTAGGTAAAGAAGTCTATAAGTCACTAAGATAAAACTGCCTCTATTTTCCTATGCTGCAATATACTGGCAGGGCAGGGTAACTCTGCTAGGAGCTAGGAGACCTGCCTCATAGCTACATTGCACCTGGTATGCAAAAGACCCTTTTGTTCTGAGTCTGGTGCTCTGGAATGCCATTATGGCAGTGAGAGAAAGGAGGGTCTGAGCTTGTTTGCACAAGAAACAAAGCAATGTGCCTATCTTCTAGGCGGAGTCTCTGGAAGGATGTTTACCTTAATTCAGGAGACTATTTGCTGGTTTGGCCTAGGATGCTTGAAAAGAATTTCAGGTAAAATACACTGTTAAAAGTTCTTGGGGAAGGGGCTGGAGAGATGGCTCAGAGATTAAGGGCACTGCTTACTCTTCCAAAGGTCCTGAGTTCAATTCCCAGCACATGGTGGCTCACAACCATCTGTAATGAGATCTGTAATGCAGACAGAACACTATGTACATAATAAATATACAGAACACTGTATACTAAATAAATCTTTAAAAAAAGTTCTTGGGAGTTATGAGTACACATGAAATTCACAGCAGAAGACAGTTGATATATTAAAAGCTGATTAACACCAAATACTCCTTGAGATTTGGCTTAATCCTCTGGAAGGCTATTAGCTTTACCATATTCACCTGAATTCCTACTACATTCCTGTGGCTCATAGCAGAACATAATGTGAAAATATATACACATAAGTATATATGTCAGAGTTAGTCATTTACACTGTTCTTAATTTTATACGGAACATGTATATTGGTACCAAGCTGGATTAGCAATAAAACTGAGATGGTAAAACACTATCATTTTTTGAACTTTAACAGAAACTGTATGGGAAATACAGGACAGTGACACAGAACATAGTTTGGGATGCCATAGACTTAATTTCGAGTCCTGATTTTGTAACTATATCTTTAGTTTAATTGTCTTAAAATTGTGATGGTTGAGAACATAAATAAACCAGTAGATAGAGCAAAGCCTGACATGTTTAATCAATATATTTCATTTTTTTTCTGGATCTTTGATTTACTACAGAGAAAACTTTCTCCAAAGAACAGAGGGTGGATGTGTTAGGATTCTGCCACTCCAGCTATATGACCGTGCATGCACAGTTCAGTAGCTAAGTAAGGGGTCTTATGTCTATTGTGCCCAGATCGCCACCCCCAGAGAGACCACCAAAGACAAGCATGCTGGAATGCAAAAGCAAGGTTTAATTCTGGATATCCAAAAGCAATACAAGCCTAGGCAGGGACCAATGCAGTGGAGGCTGGAGGAAGTGCCCACCTCTCTGCAAGCTCAGTTTTTAAAGGCAAAAACCACAAGGTTACATCATTTAGGGGAGCTAGTACAGGTACAATTCTGATTGGCTCCCTTCTAGGGGCTTTCTAGAAATCATGGCTTAATCTTACTTCTAAGGGGGTGCTTGCCCACCACCATTTCTCATTGGCTGCCTTCAGGTGGGGACATTTTTATGGTCAGTTACCTAGGGAACCAGGGAGAGGACATTCCATAGTCCAGCAGTCATTACCTTGTGACTCTGTACTTTCACACTCCCTGGTTTCTGGAATATAGACTGACTGGTTTTAGTAATTCATGGCCTGTACCTAAAAGGAGAAATCTTAGGCCTTAGTTTTAGGGTGAAAGCATTTTGGTCTTATTTCTAAGATGGCTCATTTTGGTCTCACAATGACATCAGTGTGCTACATGATTTCGCAAATGCGCATAGCATGTTCACACAATCTGCACATGTGTGGCGTAGTTCCTTAAGCCCACCTGCCCATGTGCAAGAGAATCCTTAAAAACCCAGACACAGATTCCTCCCCTCTCTTCTGCTCTTTCCTCCCCCACCCCTCTCTCTCTCTCTCCTGCACATGTCTCTGTCCCAGGCCTGTCTACACTCTCTTCTGTCCCCCTCTTCCTCCTAATAAACCTCTGATACGAGGTTTGTTGTGCCTCTGACCTTTCCTTGTACGGTAAAAGCACTGCATTTAAAACCAACGGGATGCCTTGCCGCTGTAAGAACTGGGCAGGGCAAGTGTGTCAGCTGGAAATTGTACGATAGTATCACTCTTTTTACACCTATTGGCAAAGAAGGAAAGGCTTTTGAAATAAAGGAAACAGTCAGGTTTCTCTACATTGGCATTCATCAACTGAATAGTAAAGCATGATCAAGGCACAAGAACTTAGCAATTACCAAAAAAGTGTATATCACAGATGAATCCATCACTCTTCTCTACTTACACTCACTGTAAGGATTCTGTCCTTAATTATGTCACCAGCCTGTGACAGTGTCCCAGCCTAAAAAGCAGGTGAGCCCTCTGTGTCCGCTGTCTCTCCTTCTGTCTGTTGTCTGTTCCTTTTCTCCCTCTCTCCCTCTCTCCCTCTCTCCCTCCCTCTCTCTCTCCCTCTCTCCCTCAATAAAGCACTAGAAAGGTAACCATGGCTCGTGACTTTCCTCCAGCACTCTCCTCCATCAGCATGGCTGCCATGGGCAGCAGCCAGCCATGAGCGGCTGTAGTCTGAGCTATATTCTTTGCGACAGAAACCCCAGGGTTTGTCCTCAGGCTGTGCTGGCAATGGCAGGAATATTTTCGCTCCTGAGAAGGGGGTCAATGCTATCTAGGGTCCAACGGTGGACCAACTGCAGGGCAGCTGAAGGCCTTCCCATCCGTTGACACAGAGGATCGGTAACTTAGATCTCTCTTCAGTCTTGGGGATGCCCAAGATTGGAGTCTGATCCGGTTTGTTATTTTAATTTTTTATTTTTCTCTTGGCTACAGCCATGGGATAAAGGGGCAGATACACTTACCACTTACATTGGCAGATAGGGGTGGGTACCAGTAAACCTGGCCACATAACAGTGTCTCAGAAACTTCTGCCAGCGAATGGGCAACTAAAAGTTACTTTGTCCCCAAACTTTCTGGTAAAGCTCTCAACCCTTCTCCCTCCCCATTTCTGAGTCTGCCACATGCAACCTTTTCTGTTTGACTTCCAATGGCAGTGGGTAGGCTCAAGTGGGCGGGCTTGGGTGGCTTCTAAGACTCTCATCCTAATTTACCTTAATTCCACTCACTCATTCTCAAACTGCCTTGAGAGAGAGACAGATTTGGAAGTGGCTAAGATCCATACAAATAAGTTTACAGTAGTCAGGATGGCTCTTAAGCCAAAAATCAGCTTATAGCCTCAGATAAGTCTTCCCAAAGGATTGGTTTATAGTCTGCCTCCTGGCAGATCTTCCAAAAGCTGTCCTTAAGCCAACAATCATCAGAAAACAAAAAAAAAAAAATTCAAGACACAGAGTAAAATCCATCTCTTGTTCCCCATACCTCCCTGACTAAAACTTAAGCATCCGGAGAGCAAGGCTCTTGGCCCCATGGGCAAAAGAGTCATCTGTGGCATTTAAGGTGTGCCAGGGAAGAGATAAAAGCCAGAAAACAAAATTGCCAAGTACTGGCATTCCCTGACTCCCGAAAGCTGTTGGGTCCCTGTTTTAAGTGAAAAAGGCCCTGGCTAGCGAATGCCCTGCCAGGCCATCAACAGCCTTGTTAAAAGTGCTGCCTAGAAAGACAACCAGTCAGCTGACTGCCCCCAGGCACCAAGACCCATGGGTACATCAAGCTAAGACCTCCAGCAGACCTAGGCTTAGCTACAGACATGGCAGGGAACCCAGAACACAGCAGGGAAGCGATCTGTTTCTTTCCATCTGGATACCAGAGCCATTGACTCAGTCCTGGGAGTTTTGGGATGTCACCTCTCCTTTATTGTCAGATACAGAGGACAGCCTTATCCACCTCACCAAGTTTAATTTCACTTTTAGAGTTACTGCCTGTGTTTCTCATATGCATACAGACAGGGCTCTGATCTTTGCCTTGTCCTTAATCCCCAAAAATAAGTTCTCATGCACCACAAGCTTTTCTCTTCCCAGTTCCCTGTTCTAACTCACTGTACAGCCAATGATACAGGACCACCACAGAACTGGAGTCCAAAGATCATCAAGTAAGAAACTGTAACAGCTAAAAGATACTTACATCCCCAGACCCAAAGCATCTGGGCACTATAAAAAAGACTTTAATGTAAACATTTATTACTGTGAGATGCATTTAACAATTGATCACCTGTCTCCTGGATGCTGAACTAGTAAAGGAAACAGGTGCTTTAAAATCTGTCTCTGATAAAGCTTAACATGTTTCAAAATCCATCTGGACAGATATACCAACACAAAATAATGACTCTTTTCTCTCTAAGCTTTTTCTGTGTCACCAGCATCTTGTCAAACAGAAAGTTCCCAGCCACAGCCAAGAGGGATACATGTCTCCAGAGCAAACAGATGACAGACAACATCCCACAACACCTGTCTACCTTGAAAGACTCCCCTTCTCCATCCCCCCGAGCCAACTGACGTCCAAAAATCAGCTAGAAGCAGTTTTTGAGAGGAACAATACCCCTATTCTCATATACCTGCTTTTTTTTTATTTATAATAAGCAAAAGTCTGGGATATAAGGATTCTATCCTTAATTACTTCACCAGCCTGCGATGGTGTACCAGCCTAAAAAGCAAGCGGGCCCTCTGTGCATTCCTTTTCCCTTTTCTGCTGTCTCTCCTTCCGTTTGTCCTCTCTCTCTCTCTCTCCCTCCCTCCTACTCTCAATAAAGCTCTAGAAAGGTAACCATGGCTCATGACTTTCCTCCAGCACTCTCCTCCATGAGCATGGCCACCACGGGTGGAGGCCAGCCACGCGTGCCACCGCTTAACCAAAACTCACTATTGTGGGGATTAGCACACATCAACCCTGAAGTTATGTCTCATGCCTGGGGGATGTCTGGTCTGGCCTTGCCATCACCACTTGTCATGCTGCCAGTCATTGAGGTCTATGGTATCGACTGTGAGACCAAAATGAGCCATCTTAGAAATAAGACCAAAATGCTTTCACCCTAAAACTAAGGCCTAAGATTTCTCCTTTTAGGTATAGGCCATGAGTTACTGGAACAGGCTATGAGTTATTGGAATAGGCCATGAGGTACTGAAACAAGTCAGTTCAGATTTCAGAAAACAAGAAGTGTAAAAGTATAGAGTTACAAGGTAGTCACGAGGTAATGACTGCTGGACTATGGAATGTCCTCTCCCTGGTTCCTTAGGTAGCTGTTTGACCAAATAATGTTCCAACCCTGGTTTCCAGGGTAACTGACCATAGAAATGTCCCCACCTGAGGGCAGCCAATGAGAAATGGTGGTGGGCAAACACCCCATTAGAAGTAAGATTAAGCCATGATTTCTAGAAAGCCCCTAGAAGGGAGCCAATCAGAATTGTACTTGTACTAACACCCCTAAATGATGTAACCTTGTGGTTTTTGCCTTTAAAAACTGAGCTTGCAGAGAGGTGGGCACTTCCTCCAGCCTCCACTGCATTGGTCCCTGCCTAGGCTTGTATTGCTTTTGGATATCCAGAATTAAACCTTGCTTTTGCATTCCAGCATGCTTGTCTTTGGTGGTCTTTCTAGGGGTTGTGATCTGGGCACAACATCCACCTCCTTAGCTCCTCCCTGATCCCACACATTTCCTTCACGTTGTCTGTACCTTGACTTTATCATTAGGCTTATTGCTAAGATTTAAGATATCCAATTGTTTTTCTTATCAAACCAACCACCTAAAGTTAATGTCTTTTCAATGTAATTATATACATCAGGTTACTACTACTCTATTACCTCTATAGGGAGAGTGAAAACTCCCTAATACAATCAGGTTCTTAGTACTATTAGAAACATAACTTGGGGGGTATTTTTAGCTATAAATTCTACTTCTCTAGCAAAATCTATGTTAAAAATTTCTATTTGCTATGGAAATAATGGTTTGTTTAGTCTGTCAGGGCTCTCTTCTAAGCAAATTGTTACTTTCAACCAATTCTGTCATATATTTGTATGAACATCTATTGTATATGTGTATGTGTTTATATGTGTATGATGTGATGTGGTATGTGTGTGTGTGTGTGCTCATGTGTATGTATACCAACTAAGGGTTTGTATAAACTGAAATGTGCTTATTCTTCTACCCTTGTCTTTTTCCAGTTTCTGTCTTATACTCATCTGAACTTTTTAGCTCTCACCAAACTAAAGTCTCTATTTTCCTTAGGAATTCATTTAGAAGAGGGAAGTGAAGGCTGGCCATGGTTACTTAGAGAGATGCAATTTCAAAAAAATAAAAGACTGGCAAGGTCATCCATTGGGTAGAGGTACTTGCTACCAAGTCTAGTGTGCTGGCTAGTTGTATGTTAACTTGACCCAAACTAGAGTTATCTGAGACGGGGGATCCTCAATTGAGAGTTTCTCAATAAGATCAGGCTGTGTGGAAGCTTTTAGGGCAGTCTCTTAGTGATTGATGTGAGAGGGCCCAGCCCACTGTGAGTGGGGCCACCCGTGGTTGTTGGTCATGCATTCTGTAAGAGACCAGGCTGAGCAATCCAGTAAGCAGCATTCCTCCATGGCTCCATTAGCTCTTCCCTTCAGGTTCCTGCCCTGTTTGAATTCCTTTCCTCACTTCCTTTAATGATGAACAGTGATGTGTAAGCTTAAGTCAAAGAAACACTTTTCTCCTCAAGTTTTTTTATTTTGGTGTTTTATCACAATAATCGAACAAAAACTAAGACATCCAATAACCTGAATTTGGTTCTGTGAACATAGATGATACAAAGAGAGAACCTATTCCATGGAGTTTGTTCTCTGACCTTCATATGAGCAATCTACATACACACACACACACACACACACACACACACACACACACACCTCTGCATACACACACATAAACATACAAGTAAATGTAAATATATAAAAGGTGGTTTTTTCATCTTTTGGCTAAGATTGAGTGTAAAAGGAAGCCTGACTCTTCAGCCTGAGTAGAAAGCCACACCCTCCTGTGTTCTTTTAGCACCTGGTACAAACCTCATTTTATCTCTTATCTCCTATGTGTCTTCTCCCTTAAGCTTGAGAAGAGGAAGCTTATTTACCTTTGTGTTTTTGCAGCCTTATGAAATGCCAGGCACACTGCATTCAATAAATATTAATGACTAAAACTATGAAAAATGCATGTGACAGCTCAGTCCTGTGTGCACAGAAGAATGGAACATGCAGGGAATGAAGCTTCCTCACATCTTGCTTTCCATACCTTTGATCATAAAAATTACATGTTGAATCAAAGCAATTAAATGATGTGACCAGGCTCTGGCTAATGGGGAAATTGTAATTTTTTTTAAATGAAATTTTAAATCATAGCACAAAACTAAATGGGATTATCGGATATGTGTTATAGGTTTAAATATTGTAACAATGGTAACAGGAATGAAGATACTCTACAGAGTCACTTGTGCTCTTCCCTTGGCTATCAGACAACAGAAACAATGATATTCAAGGAATTAGAAATTTTCTAGTCTCTTAGAGTTTCTATTGCTATTATAAAACAGTATCATCAAAAGCAACTTGGAAAGGAAAGGGTTTATTTTACCTTACAACTCTCATGTCAAAGTCTATCACTGAGGGAACTTGGGGTAGAAACCTAGAAGCAGAAACATGCAGATACCATGGAGGAGTGCTACTTACTAACTTTTTACTTATGCCATGTTCAGCTTGCTTGCTTATAGAACCTAGGAGTGGCAATGCCAACAGTGAGCTGGCCCTCCCATATCAATCATCAATCATTAAGCCAGAAAATGACTGATAAAATAATCACAGGCTTTCCCACAGTCTAGTCTTGTGGGGGAATTTTCTCACTTGAGTTTTGTTGGGGGATATTATTTTAAGGTGTGTTAGTTTTGTTTATGTTGCGTTTCTAGAAACTCTGTGAAGCTGTGTTACTGTGCCTGTCTAAAACACCTGATAGTCTAATAAAGAACTGAATGGCTGAGTTCAGCTGAGATTCATGTGGAGGAGGACTCAGAAGCTTCCAGCCTGAGGAAACAGCAAGAGCATGAAGGTGCTGAATTCCTAAAATTGTTTGGTGCCAGTTTAAAAAAAAAATACTGATTCTGAAAACAGCACCTCATCTGCCTGAAAAACTTCCCACCACAAAAACACGGATTTGGAGTAGCCTTCCTTTGGAGTAGTATATCCTTTGGCATATACTCAGGTCAGACTGGCCACCAGATGGGATAGGAGATCCAAACTGAACAACCCAGGAAAAGACCCTATGTGCTTTAGAAGAGCTAAGAGGAGTTGAATTGTGAGACTGGACTTCCTGCTTTTTGTTATCTTAATAAGAAGTCACCTTGCTGGACCAGAAGTGAGTGCCTGGGTTATAGTCAGAGAGGCAACTGTGCCTGGGTCCCACGGCTGGACACAGGCCACCCCGGGAGGACCTGACCAATTTGGCCCCTGTTGCCTGCCAATCAGCAGGCCCTGCAGGAAGACTCCCCTTTTCCAAGACTGCAGGCAGACAATGCAGTCTCCACACCCTGCCCCCACACCCATTTGCCTGAGACCCCAGCCACTTCCTGAGACTGAGAGACCAGCCACAAGATTTCATCCTGCCCCGGAAATCCCATCTGGACCAGAGACCAGAGGAACTCCCATCTGGACAAGAAGAGCTCCCATCTGGACAAAATAAGGAGACATCAGGGACTTCCCGAGACTCAGAGTCCAGCCCCCCAGCTCCTATCCAGCCAGCACTCTCATCTGGACCAGCGCTCCCATCTGGCCCAGAGTTTCCATCTGGACCAGAGAGAGGCTCCCTAAATCTGTCAACCCTCCCTGGACAAAGTACACTGATAAAACCAAGAATGAACACAAGAGGAGATGGGCAGACACCAAGGCAGAAGTACATACAACAAAATAAAGAGCAATACAGCATCACCAGAACATAGCCCTTCTCCAACAGCTAGAACTGAACATCATTGAATGGAAGAAGAAGAAGAAAACAACCTTATAAGTAACATCATGAACAGGCTAGAGCCTTAATAGAAGAAATCAAAAATAAAGTAGAGGAACAGACAAACAAAAAATGGGAAGAACACTATGAAAAACTAGAAGAAAGGACAATTAAAGCACAAGAAAACAATAAATCCTTGAATGAAAATCATGAAAAAGCAAGGGAGAAAATCCAAGAACTGAAGAGGGATATAGAAAAAATGAAGACACTAGCAGAAGGAATGTTGGAAGTAGAAAATCTGAGTACACAAACAGGAACTTCAGAGGCAAGCATAACCAATAGAATGCAAGAGATGGAAGAGAGGATCTCTGGTGTTGAAGATACGGTAGAAGAAATAGATTCATCAGTCAAAGAAAACACTAAAACCAACAAAGTCATGACCCAAAATGTCCAAGAAATTTGGGACACCATGAAAAGACTAAACCTACGAATAATAGGGATAGAGGAGGGAGAAGCATACCAACTCAAAGGCACAGAAAATATATTTAACAAGATCATAGAAGAAAACTTTCCCACCTTAAAGAAGGAAATGCCTATGAAGATACAAGGAGCCTATAGAACACCAAACAGACTAGACCCCCAAAAAAGTCCCCTTGCCACATAATAATTAAAGACCTAAAAGTACAGAATAAAGAAAGAATATTAAGGGCAGCAAAGGAAAAAGGCCAAGTGACTTATAAAGGCAAACCCATCACAATAACACCCGATTTCTCTATGGAGATTTTGAAAAGCCAGAAGGACCTGGACGGATATAATGCAGACACTAAGAGACCATGGATGCCAGCCTAGACTAATATACCCAGCAAAACTTTAAATCATTATAGATGGAGTGAACAAGACCTTCCAAGACAAAACCAGATTTAAACAATACTTATCCACAAACCCAGCCCTACAGAAAGCACTAGAAGGAAAATTCCAACCTAAGGAAGGCAGATACACCCATGAAATCACAGGCAATAGATAACATCACAGCAGTAACCCCAAAGAAGAGAAGTACACACACACTACCACCAAAAAAATAAAAATAACAACAGGAACAAACAATCACTGTTCATTAATATCCCTTAATATCAATGGACTTAATTCACCTATAAAAAGACACAGAATGGATATGAAGACAGGACCCAATTTCTGCTGCATACAAGAAACACACCTCAAATTCAAAGACAGAAACCTCCTAAGAATAAAAGGCTGGGAAAAGAATTTCCAATCAAATGGTCTTAAGAAGCAAGCTGGTGTAGCCATCCTAATATCCAGCAAAATAGACTTCAAACTGAAATCAATCAAAAGAGATGATGAAGGACATTACATACTCATCACAGGAAAGATCCACCAAGATGAAGTTTCAATTCTGAACATTTATGCCCCAAACACAAGGGTGCCCACATATGTAAAAGAAACATTACTGAAGCTTAAATCACATATAAAACCCCACACATTAATAGTGGGAGACTTCAACACCCCACTTTCACCTCTGGACAGATCTGCCACATTGAAACTTAACAAAGACATAATGGTCTTAACTGATGTTATGGGACAAATGGATTTAATCAATATCTACAGAACATTCCACTTAAACGAAAAAGAATATACGTTCTTTTCAGCACTCCATGGAACCTTCTCTAAAATCGACCACATATGTCGCCACAAAGCAAATCTCAACAGATACAAAACAATTGGAATAACTCACTGTGTTCTATCAGACCACCATGGTTTAAAGTTAGATTTCAACAACAAAAAAACTACAGAAATCCTACAATTTCATGGAAACTGAACAATGCTCAACTGAATCTCCAATGGGTTAAGGAAGAAATAAAGAAAGAAATTAAAGACTTCCTAGAGATCAATGAAAATGAATACACCACATACCCAAACTTATGGGATACTATGAAAGCAGTGCTAAGAGGGACATTCATAGCACTAAATGCCCACATAAAGAAGCTGGAGAAATCTCATTCTAGTGACTTGACAGCACACCTGAAAGCCCTTGAACAGGAAGAAGCAAAGTCTCCCAGGAGGAACAGATGCCAGGAAATTATCAAATTGAGAGCTGAAATCAATAAAATAGAAATAAAGAGAACAATACAAAGGATTAATGAAACAAAGAGTTGGTTCTTTGAGAAGATCAACAAGATAGACAAGCCCTTATCCAAACTTAACCAAAAGACAGAGAGAGAGCATCCAAATTAACAAAATCAGAGATGAAAAGGGGGACATAACAACAGACAATGAGGAAATCCAGAGAATCATCAGGTCATACTTCAAAAACCTCTACTCCACAAGACTGGAAAATCTAAAAGAAATGGATAATTTTCTGGATAGGAACCACATACCTAAGTTAAATCAAGACCAGATAAACCATTTAAATAGTCCAATAACCCCTAAGGAAATAGAATCAGTCATTAAAAGTCTCCCAACCAAAAAAAGCCCTGGACCTGATGGTTTCACTGCAGAATTCTACCAGATCTTCAAAGAAGACTTAATACCAATACTCTTTAAATTGTTCCACACAATAGAAGCAGAAGGCATATTACCAAACTCCTTCTATGAGGCTACAATTACCCTGATTCCCAAACCAAACAAAGATGCAACAAAGAAAGAGATCTACAGATCGATCTCCCTCATGAACATTGATGCAAAAATACTCAATAAAATTCTGGCAAACAGACTCCAAGAACACATCAAAACAATTATCCACCATGATCAAATAGGCTTCATCCCAGGGATGCAAGGGTGGTTCAACATATGAAATTCCATCAATGTAATACACCATATAAACAAACTCAAAGAAAAAAACCACATGATCCTCTGACTAGATGAAGAAAAGGCATTTGACAAAATCCAACACCCCTTCATGATAAAGGTCTTGGAGTTATCAGGAATACAGGGAACATACCTAAACATAATAAAGGCAATCTACAGCAAGCCAACAGCCAACATCAAATTAAATGGAGAGAAACTCAAAGCAATACCACTAAACTCAGGAACAAAGCAAGGCTCTCCTCCTACTTATTCAATATAGTACTTGAAGTTCTAGCCAGAGCTATAGGACAACATAGAGATTAAGGGGATACACATCGGAAAGGAAGAAGTCAAGCTCTCCCTATTTGCAGATGACATGTTAGTATACATGAGTGATCCCAAAAATTCAACCAAGGAACTGATACAGCTAATAAACCCATTCAGCAACATAGCAGGATACAAGATCAACTCAAAAAAATCAGAAGCCCTTCTATATACAGTAGACAAACAGGCTGAGAAGGAAATCAGAGATACATCACCCTTTACAATAGCCACAAATGTTATAAAATACCTTGGGGTTACTCTAACTAAGCATGTGAAGGACCTATATGATAAGAACTTTAAGTCCCTGAAAAAAGAAATTGAAGAAGATGTCAGAAAATGGAAAGATCTCCCATGCTCATGGATAGGCAGAATTAACACAGTAAAAATGGCGATCTTACCAAAAGCAATCTACAGATTCAGCACAATCCCCATCAATTTACCAGCACAATTCTTCACAGATCTGGAAAGAATAATACTCAACTTCATATGGAAAAACAAAAAACCCAGGATAGCCAAAAGAATCCTGTACAATCAAACAAGCTCTGGAGGCATCACGATCCCCGACCTCAAGCTCTACTGTAGAGCTACTGTAATAAAAACAGCTTGGTACTGGCATAAAAACCAACATGTGGATGAATGGAATCGAATTGAAGACCCTGACATTAACCCACATACCTATGAACATATAATTTTTGACAAAGAAGCCAAAAATGTACAATGGAAAAAAGAAAGCATCTTCAACAAATGGTGCTGACATAACTGGATGTCAATGTGTAGAAGGCTGCAAATAGATCCATATCTGCCAGCATGCACAAAACTTATGTCCAAGTGGATCAAAGACCTCAACATAAATCCAGTTAATCTGAACCTGATAGAAGAGAAAGTAGGAAGTACTCTTGAACGCATTGGCACTGGAGTTCACTTTCTAAATATAACACCAGTAGCACAGACACTGAGAGAAACAATCAATCAATGGGACCTGTTGAAACTGAGAAGCTTTTGTAGAGCAAAGGACATGGTCAACAAGACAAAGAGACAGCCTACAGCAAAGGAAAAGGTCTTCACCAACCCCACATCTGACAGAGGGCTGATATCCAGAATATATAAAGAACTCAAGAAATTAGACATCAAAATGCCCAACAGTCCAATTAAGAAATGGGCTATAGAATTAAATAGAGAATTCTCCACAGAGGAAGTTCAAATGGCTGAAAGACATTTAAGGAATTGCTCAACATCCCTATTTATCCAGGAAATGCTAATCAAAACAACTCTGAGATATCACCTTACACCTGTCAGAATGGCTAAGATCAAAAACAAAGAAGACTGCTTATGCTGGAGAGGATGTGGAGCAAGGGGAACTCTCCTCCACTTCTGGTGGGAATGCAAGCTTGTACAGCCACTTTGGAAATCAATATGGCACTTCCTTAGAAAATTGGGAATCCATCTCCAAGACCCAGCTATAGTACTCTTGGGCATATACCCAAGGAATGCTCAATCACATCACAAGGGCATTTGCTTAGCTATGTTCATATCAGCATTGTTTGTAATGTCTAGAACCTGGAAACAACCTAGATGCCCTTCAACTGAAGAATGGATAAATAAAATATGGTACATATACACAATGGAGTACTACTCAGCAGAGAAAAACAATGACATCATGAGGTTTGCAGGCAAATGGATGGATCTAGAAAAAATCATCCTGAGTGAGGTAACTCAGACTCAGAAGGACAAACATGGTATGTACTCACTCATAGGAGGATACTAGTTGTAAAACAAAGATGACTAGACTGCTATACAACTCCAGGGAGGCTACCTTGAAAACGGGACCCTAGGAAAGACCCAAGCATCACACAATGACAGAGAAATGGATGAGATCTACGTGAACAACCTGGATGACAGTGGGAGTAATGAAGGGCATGATTTGAGGGAAAGAAAGCTTAGGGGAGCAGGAGATCCCAGCTGGATCAAGAACAGAAAGGGAGAATGAAGAATAACAGACCATGATAAATGAAGACCACATGAGACCAGGAATAGGCAGAGTCCTCCAGAGGTCCCCAGAAATCCACAATGATATATCCTCTGTAGTCTGCTGGCAATGGTTGTGAGAAACCCTGATGTGACCTAGTCTGGTGATCAGATGGCCAAACACCCTAACAGTAATCTTGGAACTCTCATCCAATAACTGATGGAAGTGGATGCAGAGATCCTCGGCCAGGCCCCAGGTGGAGCTCCAGGTGTCCAACTGTCGAGAAAGAGGAGGGTCTGCATGAGCGTGAATTGTTGAATCCAAGATTGCAAAAAGCACAGGGACAAATAGCCAAACGAATGGAAACACATGAATTATGAACCAAAGGCTATGGAGCCCCCAGCTGGATCAGGCCCTCTGCATAAGTGAGGCCATTGAATAGCTTGATCTGTTTGGGAGGCCTCCAGTCTGTGGGACCAGGATCTGTCCTTAGTGCATGAGCTGCCTGTTTGGAACCTTGGGGTTACACAGGGACACTTTTCTCAGTCTGGAAGGAGGGGACTGGACCTGCCTGTACTGAATGCACCAGGTTTAAATGAATCCCCAGGGGTGCCTTGATCCTGGAGGACATGGTAATGGAGGGGAGGGGCTGGGGGGAAGTTGGGGGTGGGCGCGGGAGGGGGGAGGACAGGGGAACCCATGGCTGATATATAAAATTTAAAACACATATTAATAAAGAAAAAATTTTTTATTTAAAAAAAACTGAATGGCCAATGGCAAGGCAAAAGAAAGGATGGATGGGGCTGGCAGGCAGAGAATTAATAGAAATCTGGGAGAAGAGCAGAAGGTATGAGAGAGGAGGAGGACATCAGGGACCAGCCACCCACCTACACAGTAAGCTGCTGAGTAAGAAATAATGAAAGGTACACAGAAATAGAGACAGGTAAAAGGCCAAAGGCAAAAGCTAGACAAAATAATCTAAGTAAACCTGGCTAGCAATAAGCCAAGTTAAGCCCGGGGTTTATAATTAAGAATAAGCCACTGTGTGTTATTTATTTGGGAGCTGAGTGGTTGGCCCTGCAAAACAGTGAAAACAACTTTCCTCTACCCAATGACTCTAGCTTGTGTAAGGTTGACACAAAACTAACCAGGAAACCCAGGAAGTTTATTCTGAAACAAGGAAAATGCTAAAGCCTGATGCCAGTGAGAGGAAGGACTCAACTTATCTGACCAGTCTTCAGGGTTGGCCTGAGTATAGACAATGATGATTCAGTGATAAGACCAAACTTTGACCAAGGTTTAGTTGTGTATACCTACTGCCCTCTATTTAAACCTAAACATTGTTAAGACCCCAAACACACAGACCAGAGAAGGTGTCACTGGACCTCTTTAGATATTTCTTTTCCTAATTTGGTCAAATTGAATAAATTTACTTCTTTGATTTTCACCATTACATGTGTGACAGTGTTAAAGAAAATGGCCCCCAAAGAGAGTGGCACTATTAGGAGGTACAGCTTTGTTAGAGTAGGTGTGGCCTTGCTGGAGGAAGTATGCCATTGTGGAGGCAGACTTTGAGGTCTCATATATGTTCAAGATACCACTCAGTATCTCATTTTACTTCCTGTTGCCTTTAGGTCAAGATGTAAGGACTCTCAGCTCCAGCACCGTGTCTGACTGCATGCTGCCTTACTTCCTGCCATGATAATGGACCAGACCTGTGAACTGTAAGTGAGCCAACCCAGTTAAATATTTTGCTTTATAAGAGTTGCCATGGTCATAGTGTCTCTTTACAACAATAGAAACCCTAACTAAGACAACCTGTACCTTTCATTGGCATGTTGAGGATAGGTGGCTGAGACTAGCCTACTAGCACTACCAGGGCAAGGCTTTGGCCCTGACAACTCTGATAAGAATAAGAGAAAGGACATGATTGTTTCCAGCTTCTCACAATGATTCTCCAGCAATGCTAGCAATTTAAGATGTTTGTTTTGTTTTTTGAGACAGGGTTTCTCTGTGTAGCTTTGCACCTTTCCTGGAACTCACTCTGTAGACTGCTGGCCTCAAACTCTCAGAGATCTGCCTGGCTCTGCCTCCCGAGTACTGGGATTAAAGGCATGCACCACCACTGCCTGGCTGCAATTTAAGATATTTTAAAAATTAAAATGGAAATTCATTTGGTGAGAAAATGAGGAAACAAGACAATGATGTTGAAGCTTGCTGGTAGATAGCTCTGTGGGTCCTTTGCTCCTCTGCATGTTTTCTGAGCAAAGGCACTGATTGACATCTTTTCTAAATAATCTTTTTAAGGGCATTTATAGAACTCAAAGATTTAGATTTGGTTCTTACAGTATAAGAAATATAATATCTATTCTGGGAACATGCATGAAGTTAGATATAAAATGTTGAGGTGTCTCAAATTTTGGGTTGCACACCTATAACATTTTACTTCCTGTACTGGGCCACCTGGCTCCTCTTAATGTCACCCGGGGTAATGGAACTTTGAACACATTTACAGTTGCTGATGGTTAGTAACAATGCTGTGAATAGGAAATGGTTGGGTATATCTGTCATACATGTCTCAGAGAATCTACTAGCAGCCATGAAGCAGTGGGGATTTAATTTCCAACATCACGTATAGAGTATAATCTCAGAGGTGTCATTGACAATAATAATAAATCATGATATTTATGATTCTAATGCTAAAAGAAGATGTTTCAAAATTTTGGAGGATTTTACATTTATCCATTTAGTAAGGCTGTATTAAGTTGCATTGAAATCCTTCCTAGATCTGAAATAGGCACCATACTTAAGTAATTTACACAGCAGTGACATATTGGATGGTTTCATACAAAGAGCTGAATAACTTAACTCCATGATACAAGGTACAATGAACAAATATGGACAGTGTTTTTTTTCCCCCTAGAGAGCAAAAAATGAGTTAAGTGGCATTTTTATCACTTAAATCTACAGAATTGAAATGGACTATTAATCCCAAGTCATTTCCAGTACAGACAGCTCAGGCACCTCAGAAGAGTTGTTCAAATTATCTCTTGTAAAGAAAATAGATTTTGTTGTTGTTGTTGCTGGTATTGTCTTGTTGGAGAGACTATTCTTTAGATGATGTTTTTAAAGAATAGCAGGCTGTCAACAAAAAGATGAAACAAGAAAAAAAAAACAGTGAGCTCATTTGATTTTTCACAGGAAAGAAACATTTATTTTAGTAGCAACACAAAGCAGCGAAAATGAATAATTCCTGTGGTTTTTAGAACCAAGGTTTTATCCTGTGAGAACCATTGTTAAAAAGAGTGAAGCACGTTTTCATTCTGAATATGGTAAATTGTTCTCAGAGATTTGCTGCTCTCCTCAATTGCTCTAAGATACTATTGTTCTATGACAATAGGGCCCTTTGAAAGGTAGAAAATAAAGTAATTGAAGGGTAAATAGCTTATAAACTGGGATGGTTAACATTCAGAGGATGACTCACTGCTGAATAGAAGTCCTATCAGAGAGTTTTTGTTGAGTTTCTTTCTGTGTCCTGTAACAGTTGAACTGAAAGATGGCAGACACTGAGAGTTTTGGATCTGCAGTGTTTTAAGAAGTACCATGGAAAGCAGAGAAATGGTAGCTCACCTGAGGAAGTGGGTGTAGAGGGTTGGAGCAGCAAGTGAGGAGTCAAACCTGCTTGCTTTCAATCCTGTGCCTTACCTCCTAATTCTAGGCCATTGCTAGCCACTGTGTTTAATTTCCATATCATGGCAAAACCTTGGTTTTATTCACACAAAAAATTGATAATGTATTTAAGTGGTTTATGTTTAGAAACTTTAAATGATTTCACTATTTTGTTGAATAAAAATGGGTTTCAATGATGTTCACATTAAAACATCATATTTAAGTTTATTGTTTAAAATGACTTGATATTTCTGAATGGATACATATATAATAAAATTAGTAAGCTTAATGCTAGATGTCTTTTCCACCTTGCATTCTTTGTGTTGACCTTTGCACCCCATGACTCAATCCTGTGCACATAAGTAGCTTGATATTTGCTTGAAATGGACTATAGTGTGTATTATTGGAAAAAATTCACCAACGCCTTGTAATTTTGTTTGTTGCGTTTTGCTTCTTGCTCCCCACTGACATTACTATTTTAAAAATATTCACATGAAGTTTGTATAAATATATAAATCTATGTAGCAGAAATGAAATTTGCATATTTACAAACCTGTGTAGCAGAAGCTTGAAAACTCTGAGTTTTGTTCATTTGGGTTCCTGCAATTTGGAGTTTTCATGTGGATTTTAGTGAAGAAGCTAGTTGGTTCTTGTGATTGTGTGCTGAGGGTTACTCACAATAGCTAAGATAAAAGAATATGTAAATGTCAACTGACACTTGAATGGACAGAGAAAACAAGTGTGTGCGCATGTGTATGAAGTGGAATTAATATAGTAGAACACTATTCTGCTTTATACAAGAAGGAAGAAGCCTAAAGAATGATGGAGACCTGTGGCATAGAATGCTACTAGAAGTTCCTCCTGTTCTGGCATTTCAGTTATGAAAAGGAAGTAAGCTCTAGAGCTGTGGTGTAGAAACCTGTGCCTATGCTTTATAACACTCTCATGCATAAATGACGACTTGGCAAAAAGATGGATATCATGTTAGTGTTGTTACTATAATAATTAAACACAGATAAGGGTTGGAGAAATTACTTCCTGGATAGAGTCCTTGCTGTACAACCCTGAGGACCCAAGTTTGAATCCCAAGAACCCATATAAAAGCCAGACATAGTGGCAGGTACTTGTAATTCCAGTTGTCACATGATAAGATGAAAGACAGATTTAAGTGTCTCAGAAGCTCCAGGTGTGGCCTAGCATGTGCTGTGGTGAACAACCTAGAGAACCTGTCTCAAACACCGTAGAAGGGAACGACTTAAGGTGCTCCTCTAACTTCCACACATATACAGTAGTGTGCACATACACACACACATCAAGTACCCCTGAATCTGCACAAGTACATAGGTGCCATCCTCTCCCATACACGTCATAGTAGACTATTTTTTTGAAATTCCATGTTTTCTCTGGTATTATACATGCTGGAGTGAAAAATGGATCTGGGAAATGATACTACTTAATACTCAAGCACATTGTGTTGTAAATAAATATTTTTGCTATCAAAAATGATAATACTATTAATAATAATAATATAATAATAATAACATAGAAATTCACTTATATACATATGAAGTCTGTCTCATTGTATTTTTAAAGTTATTATTTGATTGAAAACTTTGCAAGAGCAAGCCAGATGAAAATTGTCTCTCAGATTCTACTGGTGACTACTGACACCTATGTAGCTATGAGGGGTTGGTTATACCAGTTGCCCAGGGCCATCTTTCATTCTTGATTCCCTAGCTGGTAGCCAGGCCTCCTTTAACATGCTGGCTTCAAGATGCTTGCAGTTCTTCCCTTGTTGCCTGATAACCCTTGACCACATAATGGAATGTTACTTGTAGGGATGGTTCTTTGTTATATGAACATGACAAATTATAGGCCCCAGTTGTCAGTCAAACACCAACACAGGCATTGCTCTGAAGATATTTTTATAAATGATGAAAGTCACAACTAGGGACATTGTCTGATTTAATCAGCTGAAATAACCCAAGAGCAGCACTGAAGATTCTTGGGAGGAAGACATTCTGCCAATGAATAGTAGCTCAGCTTTGCTGCAGTGTCCCATATGTCAACCTGGCAATTGCCTACATATTACCTACCCCTCACACTCATGGGGGCTGATTCTCTGCAGTAAGTCTCTTAATATATATCTCTTACTTGCCCTGCATCTTCTCATCCATTATAGAGCACACCATGTCCTAGAGAAGTCTCAGGATACAGTGGCCAATTGCAGAGTTCTGGGTCAGCCACAGATGCAATACAGCCTTGCCCAAAGGCCATGGCCACTACTGTCTCTATGAACATCAGAAGCCAAGAGGTTCTAAGGCACTTAGAGTTCTTGATCCTGAACTGAAGGAAGATCTTCAGTGGGCATTCTTAGTGGCAAGCAGATATGTATTTGTTTAGTTCGGAGTCCCCAAGACTATTTCTAAATTTCACTGAAGGTTTATTTATTTTTTTTGCAACCTTGAAGGGAAATTCATGAGTTCTTTTGAGATGCAAATATAAGCATGGCCACAGGATATGTGTTTTGCATTTATTATGTGGGTTCCTGGGATGAAGTCAACTGTTAGGAGACTGCTCTGGATTGAATTGTGCCCTTCTAAATATTTGGGATGAAGTTGTAACCCCCAATAAGACTACCTAACTGTGTCTTTCCCTTCTGTTTCCTGTGACCTGCAGGTCTCCTATGCAAAGGTGAGAAAGAGTGCATGCCACAAAGCACATGTGGAGATCAGAACACAGTTTTCTGGGGTTGGTCCTGTTCTTGCACAGTGAGAGTTCCAGGGATTGAATTCTGGTCATCATGCTTGGTGACAAGTACCTTTACCCATTAAACCATTTCAGCTGCCCAGAAATGCATTTTAAAGGAAAGGCCATAAATTTGAAAGAGCAATGCAGGGTATTGAGAGGTTTTGGAGGGGGGAAAAGGAGAAATGAATAATATAATTATATTATATTCTTAAAAATAATTTTAATAAAATAATAACACAGTTGATGACCAATGCTTAAGAGGATGATTCTGTCCACACAGCATTTAATCTTGTAAATGCCCCATGCATGTCAGTTACTTAAGTTTATATCACAGAGGAAGATACATCCTTTCTCTTCACAAAACAGTGTCTCTCATTGCAAATCTGTTTTAAGACCTTGTAGTTAATTCATTACTTTGCTCATAGAGAGTATAGAAGCTCTCATCATGTACAGTTCCTGTTATTTAGAAGAGAGACAAACACACTACCCAAGAAATATAAAAGAATGGATCCTATTGGCTGAAGGAAATGCAGACCATCTGCTGTGCTTCCAGGGTCCAGCAGACCAGGAGGTTTGGAAATGAGCCTGGTAAAGCCTCAGGTCTTTCATGTCTCGAATTTGACACTGCACAAATTGAGAGCAATCAGGTTGGGGAAGGCTTCCTAATAGATTAATGAGCATGCTTTAATGTTCTAAAAGACATAGCAATATAGAGGCTGAATGGAGATGTCTGTTTGGTCTGGACCTGTGTATTTGGCTTCTCTCCTGTCTCTTAAATCATAATGGTTATTTTCAGAAAATATAATTATATTCATAGAGATTGATATTTCCATAAATCTTAGAGGATATTAAATGTAGATAAAAACAATAGTTTTCTTCATATAAGTCTATCAACCAATGAAACAAAATGAGGTGAAACAAAATTTTAGCCAAATAGTGAGTGACTCAAATTATGATCTACTTTTCTATATTCTATCATTTATCTATCACCTATCTATCTACCACCTATATATTTACCACCTATCTATCATTTATCTTTTTTCACCAGTCTATTCTCTAACATATTCTATCAGATTTATCTATCAACTTTCTATAGTCTAGCTAAACTTCCACACCCTATGAATTTTCAGTTTTAGAGTCAACAACTGAAAAATAATAATTTCATTTAGAGTTTAACCTAACCAATATTTATAAGAACTTGTTTACTATCAAGCTTTTTGTCACCTGTCATTTTGCTTGTTTTTATTTAAATCCTTTATTCCTGTAGCCATGTTCAAGCATGACCGTTGCCTAAAGAATGATTGTACAGCACTAAGCATTTCAACATTGCAGGTGTGTAATGACTTGATTGCTTCACTGCAGTTTGTAGCAGGTCTCTCTGCCACAGATCATTAATTCTTATTTTGTTTTCTCTGGAGTTTCAAATCATATAAGGGATGCAAGCCTGTTGAAGCAAATGATAAGATATGATATAGCATAAAGGTGAGTGATGTAAAGTACTTCTCCTTGTCCTTTGTCATCCAGGCTCACTGAGGCACCTCCCTGTGTATTTTTCACTTGTGGAGTCATACCTCTCAGACTTGAGCTACCAGCTCACCAACCTTCTCTATTCCTTGAGAGCTGTAGAAATCTGTGTCAGACTGTTCCCTGGTATGTTCCATATGTGACTTACTGCATTTGCATCTTTGTTCTGGTAACATTAAATGGGGTAGGATGGAGCAGCTCATTTACCCTTCCATTCTTATGGATGCTGGATTTGACTAAATTGACTTCATAAAGATATATTTGGAAATATGAATTACCTCCCTATGTTGTTTCTTCTTCTTCTTCTTCTTCTTCTTCTCCTCCTCCTCCTCCTCCTCCTCCTCCTCCTCCTCCTCCTCCTCCTCCTCTTTTCTTCTCCTTCTCCACCTCTGCCTCCTTCTTCTGCCTCTTCCGCCTCCGCCTCTGCCTCCTCTTCCTCCTTCACATCCTCCTCCTCCCCCCTCTGTGTGGAGGGAGGCTTTATTGGCCACCAACATTACTGTTACACACCCCCTCAGAGAGATTTTATCTGTTCACAGCTTCATTCTGCCTACTTTACCTAAGTCAAAAGATCCTTACAAGCACACATTTAGTGTTGCACAGCAGATTCTAACCACAGATACCTTGTATAGCCTTGCTCTTTAATTTCTCTTTTCAGTTGGTTCCTACTTTTGACTGCCATACTGTGGAGTTTTCCAGCATTTTTTATATGCTTAGTTTTCTCAAGGTTAGGGGATATATTAAGTGTAGCTAGAGTTTTTCTGCCTGGCCCAGTCAGGACAAATCTCTCTTACCCGCCAGTCCCATAGTCGCTCAGACCCAACCAAGAAAGCACACAGAGACTTATATTGCTTACAAACTGTATGGCCGTGGCAGGCTTCTTGTTATCTGCTTCTTCTATCTTAAATTAACCCATTTCTATTAGTCTATACTTTGCCACATGGCTTGTGGCTTACCAGTGTCTTTACATGTTGCTTTTCATGGCGGCAGTAGGTGGTGTCTCCCCCCAACCTTCTACTTCCCAGAATTCTCTTCTCTCTTGTCCCGCCTATACTTCCTGCCTGGCCACTGGCCAATCAGAACTTTATTTACACAGAGCGATATCCACAGCAATTAAGCCTCTCATGGGCATCTATCTCTTTTTCTTCTAGTGTTCAGGGCCATCTTCAGCACCAACCCAATTGGCTTTTCTCTTGTGAAGAGGCTAGTGCATCTTCTTTTCCTTGGACACATCTTCTTGGCTATACTCCATGTGTTTGATCAAAGTAGTCATAAGTATATTGCTTTTTGGAGAAATACATATGTATTTCATTTAATTTTCAAAACAGCATCAAGAAATAGGTGGAAAACAAATAAATCTAAGTCACCATACCTCCATGATCATTGTAGAATTTTTCACAATAGCTAAGATGAAATTATTCTATAGCCCCACCATAGATGAATGCATAAAGAAACTATGGTATACATAAACAATGGAGTTGTATTGAGCCATAAAGAATAAAATCATGTCCTTTTCAGGGAAGTGTATGAAATGAGATCATCATGCTAAGAGTACTAAATCAGATTCAGAGTATGTAAGAGTTGTACACTCATATGTGGAATCTAGATTAATATCACACTTACACACACAGTATAAACATGAGGAGGATTATGCAGGGGGAAAAAGGAGATGAGAGGGAGAGTGAGGAGAACAAGATGGAAAGTCTAGATACAATGTGAAAGGGGCTATTGGAGAAATAAAAATAACATACAGGAGTATGGACAAGAAAGGGGGATGGATGGGTGAATATGAGCAAAGCACAATGATAAACACATGTGAAAATACCAAAATAAAACCTATTTTGTATGCTAAGTGAAAATAAGGATTGTATGAAAAGAAACCAAGGAAAAAAGAGGCAATTTTTGTTCCTATTTTTCACCTAGAAGAGCTAAACATAGTAGAGTAAGCTCTCTGCTGTGATTGTTAGCATTGACTGAGCTCCTGGCTGGAATCTTGTGCTTATACCCCTGTTCCACACACCAGCTTTCCTCTGTGTACCCACTTGAGTCATCTGGAGCAATTAACCAAAAAGCAAACTCTCTGTAGGTCTACCTTCCCATCCCTGAACCCAGGGGGAATCCCAGTTTGGAGAGTAAGATAGCTGTACTCTTCTACAGAAGTTCTCTAATTCCACCTAAAGAAAATAGTCATACAGGTTTGCAGAATGTTTTGTTTTCCCTATATTTTTGTTTTTGATACAAGTTTCAGTTCTATTTGGAGTTGCCCCAAACACACTCTGCTGGGTTTGTGAGTATAGACAGGTCAGTTGCAGGCCCTTGACTGTCCCAGACTTCTGCAGGGTGATGATATAGCCTTCAAGGGTCTTTACTTCACTCTCATTCTTAGTATTCCTACCAGGTCTTCAGTGCAACAAATAAGCCCCAACCAACAAATCTGAATTCATTATATTTAGATTTGTCTACACTGCCAATCATTGACTTTGGATGTCCCAGGACATAATGTCATCAACCCACATCTGCAAAATAAAACAAGACCCTTGGCACAGTTTCAGGTTTTTAAGTTCATGTATATCTGAAGTAGAATCCTGGCCTGGACACTGTATACCTTTTAAGACAATATTATCTTACCTCATCAATCAAGTGAAAAGTACTTCCTCAATTCTACTTTGGCATTTTGCAATTTATTCCCTAATGTGTCATGGCAAGATCAAGAATGTAGATTTCCTTTGACCTAGTAAGTGGGGATTATTCATTCTAATCATTCAAACTGGGCAGAGTAGGCCTTTCCCCTTAGTTCCTTGATATTCAGATGATGGTTCCATCAAGGAACATCTGGATTTCACCCCCTGAGTTTCAGGAGCTGACAAGGCAGTGCTAAGACTCTTTCAATCTTTGCTATTTCATTTTTTACTAGCAACAACTGTCTCATTTGGGATGTCTGAAAATTCTTAAAATTTCATGGTATTCTGTTTTTAAATCTTAAATTTTATCACAAACGCTATGTTTTGATTATCACCATAAAAGGGGAATCTGATAGAAGACAGTAGTACAATGTCATCATTATATTCTCTATATGTTTGGGTACACAATATTAGGTGAAAATGTTTTACAATTAAATCAAGTTATTCAAGAAAAAGATTACAAAGAAAAGTATTTATAGGTTGGAACAACAAGTACAGAACTAGCCAACTTTGTAGATGGTGTATCTGACAATTCTCTTTAACCTTGTATACTCTGTAATTCAGTTTAATTTTTAAAATAACATTATAAACCACTGACATTGTATTAAGTATATACTAATACACACACACACACACACACACATACACACACACACACACACTCACTCACAACTTGTTGCCTGTTTCCTCTTTGTGAACATGTAGTCCATAAAGCTTAAAACCAGGTAATAACAGGAGTTCAAAAGATGCTTATTTTACCTTGGTATGTGGCATTGTCAAGTGTATTCTTGGGAAATCTGAGGTTCCTTTTGACTTTGATGACCCATAATTGTGTTAATGCCATTCACAGAACTGGAAAAAATAGGGTTGAGTTGTCTGCGATTCAAGCACACAGCAGAATCATCCAGGATTTTTAAAATATGGGCTTCTGGGAAGGGGAAATGATTCATTGGGTATCATATCACATAAATGTGAAGATCTGTTTGAATCTCAAGACTCCACGTAAAAGCCAGATGTAGCTGTGTTTATCTGTCTGTAATCCCTGTGTTCCTATGGCAAGATGGGAGATGCAGAGAGGAGAATCTCTGGAAACTTGAGCCCAGCTAGCCGAGTAAGGAGTGCTGTGGCAAATAATAACAATACAGAGACTCTATCTCAAGCAAGGTAAAAGGCAAGAATCAACACCCAAAGTCATCCTCTAACCTCCACATGTACGCCATGACATGCTTACCCTAGTGCACACACATGCATAGTGTGTACACACATTCACACACAAATAAAAATAAATAAATGTAGGCTCCTCAGTTCCCCTTCTAGAATTTCTGATTTAGTAAGTTAGGGTGTTTTCAGGGCAAGGACAGACATTTCTCACAAGCTGTGTGTGGTATGTTGATGAGATTAATTTGAGGACTATGTTTTAAGAGTTACTGGCCTGGATAATATCTGAATTTCTATAAATTAATAGTAGTTTGTAACCAAGAGTAGGAGAGTGATTCATATCAATATATTGTCAATAAACCATGTAGCTTGGCACTCCTCATAATAGCAATGAGATGGACTGTGCTTTTATAAGTCCCCTGACAACTTCTGACCAGGTTTGCATAAAACATTATAGGAATTTATTATAGGAATTCAATATTGGATGTATGATGGACTTGGTCAGCTAGTGTTTACATTTTATAAATTTATAAGGCTGTAACAGAAATCCAGTTTCTGAATATTCTTATCCCTTGACATAAAGATTTTATATAAAAGTCATCCCAGTAAACTCTGCCTCTGATTGCCCAGTGTGCCTTGCAAAATACTGACCCTTAAGGATGATGATCATAGGACTATCATGATTGGTAAGTGATACTTACACCATAGTTCTGGTAGTTTTAAAAGTACATCAAAATGTGTATTTGACCAGTATTGCTGGTTTATAGCCAGGAAAGTAGTTGCAAAAATTTTTAACTGTTATTGTGATGGGTTCATCATATACTATGAAAGAAATAATCATATTTTCTGTGTAATAAATATGAGGTAAGATCATTAATTACTCTGGGATTAATGTGTCATTTTGTATAGATGCTCCAAAGATCATTTTCATTGAATATTTGACCTTTTATATTATTAAATGTTGTAATAGGCTAACATTTAGCACATATCATAAACTCAAAAATAGAAACAGTATGCTCCTGAAAATACTTTTTTTTGGTTCAGTTGCCTTCCAGTAAGAATTTCTATGCACCATTACCATCTAAGGCAACACAATAACACTAATTTCTAAACTGTGGGGATTCCATTAATGATAGAATTTGTCCTACTAACTGTAAACAGAGCAAATAATTCTCTTTAGCTGAGACTTTACTGAACAGTCTTGATGATAAAAAGATCCCAGATAGGAGAGACATTTAAATGGGCAGAATAAACATTTCATCTTACAACTTTAAAAAACAGACAAAAGTTCTTTGTGGTGATATGTTATACTCTAATAAAATTTGCCTGAAGATTGGAGAACAAGCCAATAGATTAAACATAGACGCCAGGCAGTGGTGGCACACACCTTTAATCCCAGCACTAGGAAGGAAGTAGTATGGCTGGGAGGAAAAGGTATATAAGGTATGAAGAGACAGGACCTGGAGCCCTTTTTGGCAGAGGACACCTCTCAGCTGAGGACTCAGAGGTCTTAAGTCAGAGAATTTGTGGAGTGGCTTGTTCCTTTGTCTCTCTGATCTTTCAGCATTTACCACAATATCTGGCTCTGGGTTATTTTATTATAAGATCTTTTTAGAATTCGAGCAACAGTTCTTGAATAAAAAGAGGCTACCAACTATCACCTTGAGAGTGTAAGGGGATATGGGAGGGGTTCAAGGGAAGGTAGCTCTGAGGGCCTGGAGGAAGAAAGCAAAAAGGGAAGGTGATATAATACTATTTCAGTTAAAGCATAACTTAAAAAGTAAGCAGTAAAACAACATAATCCTTTTGCTATTAGATTAAATATTTAAAAAATAAATATCAATAATCTTTCAAAGGTCAAATAATGAGAAGTTAATATAAGTTGTAAAATTCTTTTTCCTTAACAATAATAAATCAAACTTGGTTGAAAGGCCAGCTGATTATAATTGCTTTTCTTATGGCTTATTTTATAAAAATTTCAGTTAATCTTTCAAATATGTGATTGGCATTTTTGGGAAACCATGTGTGGCTTATTAGCCTACAATTACTAAGCACTGTATATTTGCATATTATTTTTGCATATTGTGATGGTTCCTTTTAATGTCAACTTGTCACAAATGAGAATCACCTGAGAAGGGAGCCTCACCTGTACAATTCTCCTTACTGTCTTAATTGGCGTGGGAAGAACTAACTTCTGAGTGTAGAGTGTGGGTGGCACCTTCTGGTAGCAGTCCAGATAAGAGGGGATGGCAGAAGGGCTATTTTTCACTTTGAACTAGCCTGACCTTCCTTCTTACTATGGGCCCTCCCTCTTCCCACTGAGACAGTTCAGTCTGTTGCTGCAGCTGCTCCCTTTCCTGATCTTAGAAGCAGTGTTTCCAGGCTTTCATCACTAAGGACCAATGGCTCTTCAAGAACCTCTCAGGTTGTGGTGCTAGAGTAGAAATGCTGAGGTGAACTGAGCAAATGCTCATCCAGTGTGAGACAGTCTCAGTGTGAAACAGTCACTGTAGGGCTACTCAGCTGATGAGGGTTTAGTCTCAAGGACTTGAACAACTGAAAGGCTCTCAGACTCTCAGACATGATACAACTTGTTAATATTTTAGTGATGGACTAATCAAAAAATTCTGTCTCTGTCTCTCTCTCTCTCTCCACATACATACATATACACATATACCACCACCATCACCACCATCATCATCCATTGGTTCTGGCTTTCTAGATAACCCTGACTAATAAATATATGCATATATTATACATACATATACAACTTGCTTTATATTATATAAGGACTTATGTAGGATAAAATTGTTGAGAAACAGTATGGTCTGTTTATGTACTTTTCTTCAGTGTTATGGTTTCATGGAATATTAAAGAACACACAACTACAGAAACAGGTTTAATTGCAGTTATTGCACCACCTATTTTGCACATGGCTATGTTATTTTAAAAGTCACTACATCTGTTTCACCTTTTTCATCAGCATTTTATATCTCAGGTCATTGCTTCTCATTACTCCTTTTTTGGTGACATCTCTCAGTGGCTGTCAAGAGCACCATCAAACCTTATGCTTCCCATTCTACCCTCTACAATACAAGTGTTCATGAACTTCAACTGCCTGAGATAGAAATACGTCTCCAGTGATTATTTTAATATCTCAGTGGTATGTCTGCTTCCTTTAGACTAACCATTTACAGAACAGTTGTGTTCCTTTGTGTCCTGTGCAGCTTCTGACTAACTGATGGTCCTTAGTCACAATAGTTGCTAGTGAGTAGCTTTCTAACTTCTCCTTCATGTGATTCCATTTGAGAAGTGAAACTGTATTAATCAGTTTGCTCACATGTGCTACTTCTTAACTTTCACAGTACAAAGATTCTTCTTAGTTACATAGAAGTTTATTTTAACTTATTATCTCTATTCTTTTGTATCCAAGCCTGTGGATATCCCTTTGGTAGCTAACTCACCAAAATCAAAGTCAGAGAATTTGACTCATGCACAACACCAGAATTGTTAGCAGCCTAGGTCCAATAAGCAAACATGTATGTTTAAAAAAAATGGTAAGAAGCTTTTATGGGAGGCTAGGGCTGAAATACAAGGTGCCAGATGTGCTAGGCAAATGCTGTAATACAAGGCTCTGTTAGCAGCTTGCCTTAGGGTTGGTTCTCTGAGGAAGGGTAAAACGTCGTTTAGTTAGAGGCTGAACCAGTTCTGTCCTGATTCTTATACTCTATGCTGTAATTGTGGTCTTAGGTTACAGATAGAACTATCAACCACAACAAAAATTCTTCTAAAAGATTCATGTGAAGAATGCATGAACATGAAACAAGTAACAACTACGTGCATTTGGGCCACCAGCATTCCAGTGTGGTGACAGAAAACAAGAATTCAATTAATGGGTAAGGGGTTTCTTGGTATGTTTTTTAAGTCTCTTTGTTTTTAATTAAAATAAGGACTCAAAGGAATAAATGAGAATTCATAACTCTTGTAGGATATGAAAGCTCTGCATCCAGACAGATAGTTTTCATAATTTAACTGTTAGTTAAAGAACATTTTCTAAACTCCTCAAGCATTGACTTAACTTCAGTGATCTCAGCAGCTGGCTTGTTTAGAAACTGCAAGTTGCTTTGGGCATATGGCATTAGGGAATACTAAGTCTGCTCACTCATTGTCTTCATGAAAGCACTTCAGACTCTCAGACCAACATTTACAAAGCTGAAGGAACAGAAAAACTTGAAAACTATGATTTGGTTGTTTGGTTTGTTCTCTTTGAGCAGTACTTCATAGAAAAACAACTTCCACAATTTTGTGGAGAGAAGAACAATCCTTTCTCTGAATTCTCTTCATTGAGTTACCTGTGTTTTTTATTGGCTGGATTGTTTTTGAATGATAATTTATTTACAGTAGAGGTCCTCCAATAGCTTTCTGTATCTCCCTTCAGGCTTTTCTAGATCTCATTTTCCAAATTGTGGATTGGAGCCATTTCTCTAAGAGATCTTGGCTACTCACTAGATCCTTCTGGAATTTCCTTCATCAGATTATCAAGGTTGGATAGGTTTTATAAGGACATAAATCATCTTACTTTCCCGCAGGGCATTTTGAATCTATTTTATTGCATTTAAAGTATTTATCTCTCACTGAAGGTTGTTTGCATTTTATTCAGAGGGAATTTTCCCAATGTTTTATAAAATACTCTTTTCCTCTATTTACTAATAATTTTAGGGAAATAATTATCAAACGTGTTGCATTTCTAACAATTATGATACTAACAAGGAAGCATTTGAAAAATACAATATTGGTAGCCACCAACATTATATAGTACACTGTAGAATTTTTAATTTGTCTATGTACTTCTTTAACATTGAAAGGCTATTAAAAATGTTTATTTTTAATGTATATGTATGCTTTGCCTGCCTGTATGACTGTGCACCATCTACATGCACTGCCCACAGAGGAGAGATGAGGGAAGAGGGTGTCAGATCCTGTAGGACTGGAGTTATAGATGGTTATGAGTCACCATGTGGGTGCTGGGAATTGAACCCAGGTCCTTTGGAAGAGCAGTCAGTGCTCTTAAGTGCTGAGTCATCTCTTCAGCCCCAAAGGTTATTTAGTAACAGTCAATAATTCTGGGAGTATTAGGAAGTAGGAAGTCTGCATACTAGATAAATCATCACAAAATAACACAAGCAATGTAAAAATGAGACAACTTTTACTAATGGACCTGTATTTTTATTTTTTCTGATGCATTTTAATCTATTTTTCATACAGTTTTGATAGGAACTAGTTTCATATGTTCTTTCAAATTTTTCTTAATAAGCACAAAGAAGTGTGTGTGTGTGTGTGTGTGTGTGTGTGTGTGTGTGTGAGAGAGAGAGAGAGAGAGAGAGAGAGAGAGAGAGAGAGAGAGAGAGAGCGAGCGAGCATGTGGTCAGAGGACAGCTTGTAGGAATCAATTCTCTTTCCACTGAGTGGGTTTCAGGGATTGCCAACTCATCAGCTTTTACTAGGTCCATCTTGCCAGCCCCTTGTCCAACTAACTAACTTCCTTCCTTTCTTCCTTCTCTCTCTCTCTCTCTCTCTCTCTCTCTCTCTCTCTCCCTCCCTCCCTCCCTCCCCCCCCTCTCTCTCTCCCCACCCCCACCTCTCTTCTTCTTCTTCTTCTTTTTTTTTTTTTTTTGAGCAAATGAAATCAACTAATTGGTTAGGCTACTTGGCTGGAGAGCCCAAGAGATCTGCCTGTATCTGCATCACTATGTCCAGCCTTTTAAAAGTAGGCTTTGAAGCCAGAGCTGAAGTCCTTATACCTGCAAAGCAAGCACTTTTACTGGCTGAGCGATCCTGTTAATGCTGCACAGAGTGACTTATAGGAATTAAGGATCAGTGATTGACATCAGTATGCTGGAAGCCACTGTAAGGAGACAGGAGGAAGAAGATGGGGAGGAGGTGCAGAATACACCCCAAAGTGAAGCTTTCAAAGTCCTGCAGAGCAAATGAGACTTTATATAGGACCATAAGTGCAATCAGTGGGTTTTTAAGCAGGACAGGCAACATTATCATTACAGGACTACACAGACCTGGTGATGGTGTTGGTAGTGGAGGGATAGATCACAGCAGGTATAGAGGAGGAATTTAATTAGAGAGATAAACTGTATGGCTGTTTTGGCAGTTCACATCACCTACAAATGTCTATAGACCCTGAAATGATCATTTAGCTCTATAACCTTTGGCTAAAATTAAATTAGAGTCATTACAATTTTTTAGGTTTGATAGCTCCAAATCTATCCCCAAAGATGGAAACAACTTAAATGCCTGACTCTGGGTATTTATTATATCAAGTAAGGTATAGATAAGCTGGATGGAATGTCATATAGTTATTATGAATGATGCTATGGAAATTAATGATGCAGGGGAACTCCAAGGACATATTGCTAAGAAAAATGCATTAAACATAGCATTAGGGTTAGGGATATGGGCCAATGAGTAAAGTCCTGGATGTGCATATGTGAGTACCTGAATTTGAATCACCAGCACCCACTGAAAACAACAACGAAAGCATGGTGGTCTATGCCAGCAACTTGCACACTGGGAAGGGGAAAGCAGCTTTAGTGAGAGATGCTATCTGAAAGAAAACTAAAGGGAAAGTGATATCTGTATGTACACATGCACACACATGCATCAATCATGCATGCATATATATATTCATACTAATAAAAAATAAAAATTAAAAAAATAGCATTAAGACAGTTTAACATGCTATACATGAATAAATGGGTGAATAATAAATCTAAAAAGAAGTCATGACACATTACCCCAAAATGCTAGAACAATTGTCTCTGGGTGTGAATTTTAAAATAAAATTTCTCATTTTATCTTTAGTATTCTTTTGTTTTTCTCCCAGGTTTTCTTCAACAGCCATATATAATTTTTTTTAACCACAAATATATTTATCTTGGAATAAATTTAAAATGGAAAGTTTGCTTAGAAGATGTCAATTATTTCCATTTTGTTCTCAAGATGAGAAAAATGATTTCAAGGCATGATTTGATCCCCAAAGATTGCACTTTAGCTGGAAAAGTAGATGACAGATCGTGTGAACAGTCTTTCTCTTCTTTTCCAGTTATGTTCCTAGACTTTGCAGACAGGGATGGTCATATGTCAAAATCATGGCCCAGGAAATGGAAAGAGAAGTCTATGCACAAATCTTGGAATGATTTTATTCACTGATTAAGAAAAATAAGCCTTACTATGAAAATGTTTCTTTCCCTCCTCCTTGTTTTGAGGGTGGATGTGATGTCTTGAGCTACAATAGCCAAGCTGTGCACATTAGCTGACAACTTGAAGACAGGAAGTGGAGTAAATACTGAGAGAGATCTTGAGCCCCAACACCATCATTGAAAAACTCAGGCAATGGAATCATCCTAATTATTTTTTATTTAAGGAAAGTGTAAATATCCTACTGATATAACCTATTTTATGTCAGTTGTTCTTTATGCTTACTTAACTCATAGAAAGGTAGGAAGAAAGGAAGGGAGAGAAGGAAAGACAGACAGAAAGAGGGAAAGGTGGAAGGAAGGAAGAATTTTGAAAGAAATCCTTATTATGAGGGCCACTAACAAAATAGGCTGCTGGGATCCTAGCAACCATCTCCTTCAGTTCTGTTGTAACTAACTTGCTTCTAAGTACTTTGTGCAAACATGCTTGGGAGGTGAGAACAGCTTCCCACAACTTGCCTGCCAGAATGTAGACAGGCATAGGTTACATTTTCTGATATGGTTTCTAAAGTGATGTTTCTCTTGAGGTAAAGAAACTTGAGATTTAATTTATTTTTGCTACTTTATAAATTGCAGGAAGTGGCTTCTGTATCTTCTGCAACAGCAGCACAGTCACCATAGTCATTGCCACAGTGGACTGTGGTCCGTTCAGAAGGTGGGGCTCTCTTTAGTTGCTTGCCTGCATTTCAAGGTATTTTGTTACCCACTACTAGGATACAGTTGAATGCCACTCAAGATTCCATCTAGGACTCCATCTGAATAGTTCAGGAAGAGATTCATTGTCTCAGTGTCCCGGACAATGTCAAATTTGTCACATATTCAAACACACACAGTCTGGAAAATAGGATTTGTAATTCTTTGGCATTTTGTTCAGCCAAATATGGTAACTTTAAGAATTAGTAGAACATGATGTTATAATTCTGAATATATAGTCTGTACTCCTAAGGCCTTGAAAATGGGAGAAAAATCTATTTGCAAGAATAAATAAATGTCATTTGTTAGGGTTTGTACTTTAAAATGTCCTCTGAAGACTTGTCAAAGACTTGACTGCAGTCTGGTAGGTTTTGGAGAAGTCATTGGATCCTGGGATCTCTGACTTCATCAATGGCTTATACATTGATCGATTCATAATTACTGTGTGGAGCTGAAAGCTAGGAGGCAGTGCCTAGTTTGAGAAGGCAGAAGCGTGGTGACATGCCACAGAGGGATGTGTCTCCTGGCCTCTTCTTTCTTGCTGGCTGCTTTCCTCTCATGCTCCTTTGTCATGAAGTCCTACCTAACTGCAGGCTCAGAAACACAGTCACATGACCATGAGCTGAAATCTCCTCTATCCCTTTCTTTCATTCTTGGATGTTAGAACTTTAGATACCTAAGTCTTTGGGACTTGGCCCAGTAGCTTCTGGGCTCTTGAATGGGCAGTCTCTAACAGTTATGACATCGGCTTCCTTTGTTTGGTAGACTATCATTGAGCAATGTTCCCAAGTTGCTTCAAGGATCAGCTTTGAGCAGATTCATTGTAATTTTCTACCTCTATCCTGGAGGAGTCATTTCTGTTAATCGACCCCCATAAAATATTGACTATTATTTATATTTATAAAATTTTCTATCATTTCTGACTTGCCCAGAACCTTAGATAAAATGATGGTAACATTTGTGAATATTTTAAAATGGAGTAAATTATCAAAGGGCTCAGACGTTGGTTCAGAAATTCTGGGCAACCAGGAAAATAGATGGATGATATAAATCATTATAACATCCTTTTAGAAGTCACTTTTAAAAATATAGAAGAAATGTTCTTCTTCAATTATTATGGAAACAAGGTAGAAAAAGTGTGAAGCTGTGTGAGACTTTTCTTCCCCAAATGATCAGATCTGACAAAATAGAGTAAGAGCTTTTTGTGTGATGGCAAGCCTCTCAGACATGTATGCAGATAAATGACACTGGATGAATAGTGTTTAATAGTAGTATTTAATATCCTTCCCCAGAACATAATGGGTAATTTCTGAAGCATAAGTGTTTTCTGAAAAGAGGCACTAACTAGAGGCAAAATAAATGTAGGATGATTTAGCTTCTTTGTATGAACAATTTGAAAATATAATCAGGAAAAGCAGAAATAATTGTAATATGGAAAAAAATTAAAATCACATTTAATGTAAAGATGTTAGTTGGGTATATAAAGAAAATGTTAAATTACTTTGAAATTGAGGAAATACATAAATTAGTGCCATTAGATTTCTTTTAGTATTTCAGTGCAATAGAAAAGAAAGGCAAATTGAATGTGACTAATTGAGTGTCTTTATAAAGGACTGAAAATTCAAGAACTAAAAATAGTAAAGCGAAAACCTCAAAACATAATTCTACATAGATAAGTTAGACCACAAGTGTTTCTTTCCTGCTGATTGTAACCTATTGCCTTAACTTGTATATGCTGGGAGATGACTATGATACTTAGTTTTAATGCTTTTGTATTAAAGTGAACAGCTTAGGGAATCAGGTTGTTCTGTTAGGTTTAGAGGGTTTATCAGCTGGGGTCGGGTTTGAGGGCTATTTAGAGATGACAAGTAAAACCACACCGTAAGTATATTAGCCCACATTTTCCTCAAATGGTCAATGCAGCCTCGATATCCCAGACATGGATTTGATGTCTTTAAACATTAGATTCATGTCATATGCCTCAAAGTTGTTAAAATCATTTCATTTAAGAGCTTATTGACTTGGTAGAGGTGTTCTTTTTTGGGGGGATCTTAAATGCCTGTCAGAACAGTGCTGGCATACTCAAGCAGATCTAAAGAACACACATCTTTTTTATAGGGAATTTCATGAAGAAGTACTTCACTATATTTCCCAGCTATGGACAGTCTCAGTAACTTTGAAATACTGATTTCATAAGCCAGCTGTTGTATTTTGTCTCATAGTTAAGTGAGAATTCATGATTTCATTTGCTTACAAATTAAGATTAGGTTTCAGATTTGAGATTTTTGTTTGTTTTTGTTCTTTTGCTTTTATTTGTTTTTTGTTTTTCGAGACAGGGTTTCTCTGTGTAGCTTTGTGCTTTCCTGGAACTTGCTTTGGAGACCAGGCTGGCCTTACAGAGATCTGTCTACCTCTCTCTGCCTGCCTCTGCCTCCTGAGTGCTGAGATTAAAGGTGTGCGCCACCACTACCCAGCAGATTTGAGATTTTTTTAAATCTCCTCATATAACTGTTAGCATACTGCTGCTGACAAAACTTTATCAAACAAATAATTATTTCTAATAGAATATACAAAGTAATTTAAAAACATTTGATATATCAGGAAATGGTTTGATTTGGATCACAACTCCATTATCTTGTTCTCAGGTCAGTATATTAAACAGTAATAGCAAAATATCAAAAATGGTGGCAGTTGCTGGGCAGTGGTGAGGCATACTTTTAATCTCAGCACTCGAGAGGCAGAGCCAGGCGGATCTCTGTAAGTTTGAGGCCAGCCTGGTCTACCAAGTAAGATCCAGGACAGGCTCCAAGGCTACACACAGAAACCCTGTCTCGAAAAACAAAATGAACAAACAAACAAAAAATAGTGGCAGTTAACAGCAAATATAAGTTTTTATGTACTAAGGGATTTTATGATAGATTAAACTCTGCTTCTAAGCCAGTTACTTACTAACATAGTTGTGTTTTTCACATTAATAAACTGCATTGGTACCATCATTAAGATTCCTGCTCACATTTATACTGCCAGCACCAGGTGGAGGATTTCAACAAAGTCTACATGGCCAAAAAAGGTCTCCTCTGCAGTGTCAGCATGATTGAGTTAAACAAAATGGCCTATCATTAAGATACTTGTCTTTATCATCTAAAAACTTATGAATGGCAGCAAGTTGAAATTTATTCTTAAATTCTACAATTAATAACAATAGCATCTGATTATTTAATATTCTTAAGAGCTTCCAAAATTACTCAGAATAAAAAACAAACATTTTCTCTTCTCCACAAGTCTGCTAACTTTTAAATAACTAAATTTTTACAGAGATATGAAAAGGTATCTAACTGCACATGCTCCATAATAGACACAGTTACCTTCTAGCTCTTTAGTAAAATTGTTAAAATGGTTAAAATGTGTATATACACACACACACACACACACACACACACACACACACACATAAACATTATATATTTAACAGATTAACTACTTCATTGTAAAATAAAATAGATACAGAAAGATGCACAAAAATCTAGCTTCTTATCATTGTTAATCATTGACAGTGTGAATGAATTTGGAGTCACCTAGGAAACACACCTTTGTGCATGTGGGTGAAGATGTTTTTAGCGATGTGTGAAGAGGAAGACCTCCTTGAATGTTTGTGGCACAGTTCTATTGGCTGCAGTCTTGGATTGAATAAAAAGGGGAAAAAAGGAAAGGAACTAAATACCAGTTCAGCTTTCTTTGCTTCTTGACAATGCACACAGCCTCTCATACAATTTCCACAGTGCCATACATACCAGCAAACTGTGGGCCTAAAATAATCCCTTCCTTTTTAAAGTTGCCTTTGTCAAGCACTTTGTCATGGCAAAGATAAAAGCAACTACTATACTCAATGAGCTATTTTAAGCCTATTTATTCCTATAGGAATCTTTGATCCTCTGTAACTATCATTCATATCAAAGCACAGAACTTAAATCTCCTACCTCAAAGCCCCACAACATGTTCATCCTTACACATTTCACTTTCTCCTTCAAAATAAGCACTCTTCTCACTTTTGTAGTAATCCCTTCTTTATAAATCTCCAAATTCATCCTTAGTCCTGCAGCCTACCCACAGGAATCCGGCCCAACCCAAGCTCTTAGGGATCTGGTCTCTTGATGAAGACCAGGACCCCACTACTTCTCCCTAGTGGCCCCTAACAGCCTTTCCTTCTATCCCATCTCCATTCTTTGTGACTCTGCCAACTGGCAGAACCTCTTCCTACCAGGAACTCAAAGCTACCACACTAGGCTGGGGCTCAGGTAGCAGACCTTCACTCTCTTTCCTTATCCCATGTCCTGATTTCCCCAGACTTACCCTTAGTTCTGTGGCAGCCTTACTTCTTGAGCAACCCATCCCCACCCCTGTCCCTCTCTATCCCTTTAAAATTTGTTCTCTTGGTGCTGACCCAGGATCTCCACAGCTCTTTTCCATCACCCCTCTCAAGTTTCCTTCTAGCCCATCTCCCTTCCTTTGGGACTACCCTACAGACTTACACAACTGCTCTCTACTAGGAAAATGATATCTACCACACTGCGCTGGGGACTACCACACTCACGGACCCAACGGCTGGCTGCCACACTTGACTAGGACCCAGAGTGGGCAACAGCAACTGAAGAACAGCATACCAAGTCAACAAAGACGAGACCAGATAGCTACACCAAAAACTACTTCAAACATCCTAGCTCCAGATTCCTAGCTCCCAGCAAGAAGACAACATGAACAACCAAGAAAATGAACCTCCCCCAGAAGCCACCAACTAGATTGCATTAGGCTTCAAGATTTAACTGAAGCATAAGATATGAATTATTTTCTTGAGAGAGGGAGTTTCTCTGTGTAACAGCCCTGGCTGTACTGAAACTTGCTGGCCTCGAACTTGCAGAGATCTGTCAGCCTTTGCTTTAATGGGCTTTAAAGGCACATGCCACGAATGCCTGGTTAAGGTATACATTTCAAGACAGCAATTATGGATATTTTCGAAGACCTTAAAGAGGGTATGAATACATACATACCTTAGTAAAGATTATGAAAACACATAGTTGAATGAAATAATGAAAACAGTTCAAGATATAAAAATAGGATTTAATAAAAAAATGAAATAATGACCAAAGAAAACACAAATTGAAGTAAAATTGGAAAAGAAAAACTAAGCATGTCAAACAAAAAACTTACTGGTAAAGCAAAGCACCAGCTTAAAAGATATGGAAAGGAGAATTTCAGGTGTTGAAGACAAGGTAAGAAAAATAGGATATCTCAGTCAAAGAAACTGTTAAATCTAAAAAGATCCACACACAGGAAATCTATGAGAATATGAAAATACCAAACTTTATTTGTAAATGTTACTTTATACAAAAACACTAAGAATCCACCAGGAAACTTCTATAGCTGATGAGCAGCTTCAGCAAAATAGCAGGGTATAAAATTAATACATAAAACTCAATGCTCTTCAAATATACAAATGGCAAACAGGCTGAGAAAGAAACCAGTACATTTCAAAAAAGCTACAAAAATATCATGGGCTAATTCCAGCCAAGCAAGTGAAAGACTTGTGTAGTAAAAGCTTCAAGACATCGAATAAAGAAATATAAGACACTAGAAGGTTTGTCATGCTCATGGATCAATAGGGTTAATATTGTAAAAATGCTCATCTTACCAAAAGCAATCTACAGTTTCAATATAATCTCCATCAAAATTTCAACACTATTCTTCACAGGAATTAAGAGACGAAATCTTAAGTTTCATATGAAAACTCACATACACACACCAATAAATAAACAATCAAACAAATAAAATAACCAAGATAGTCAAACCAATTCTGACAATCCTGAATAAAAAAAGAATTTCTGGAGGCATCACAACCCAAGCTATATTAATAATAATAACAAAAACATGGCAATATGGTATTGGCATAAAAGCAGAAACATCAGTCAATGGGATCAAACTGAAGATCCAGACATAATTCCATACATGTATGGAGACCTGATTTTTGACAAAGAAGCCAAAATATGAAATGAAGGTAAGCTATCCTCTTCACCAAATGGTGGTGGTCTAATTGGATGGCTGTATGTAGAAGAATAAAAATAGACCTGTATCTATCACCTTGCACAAAACTCATCTCCAAATGGATCAAGGACTTCAACATAAGAACAATTATCCTGAGTCTGATCATACACAAAAATGGGGAATAGGATTGAACTCAATGGCACAGGAAAGGGGATTTCTGAATAAGACACAGAAAAATGCGGCCCCATTAAACTAAAATGCTTTTATACCACAAAGGACACCACCATTCACACACAGCAGGAACATACAGAATGGGGAGAATCCTTACCAATTATATATCTGGTAGGGGGTTAGTATCTAGAATAAAGAACTAAAAAACAAACAAAAACAAAAAACACAAAACAAATAACCAAATTTTAAAAAATGAGGTATAGGACCAAATAGAGAGTTATCAAAAGATGAAACATAAAGGGCTGAGAAACATGTAAAAAATCTTCAATATAGTTAGATATCAGGGAAATGTGAATTAACTACTGTGATATTTTATCTTACTCCAATCAGAATGGCCAAGGTTAATAAGACAATAACAGGGAAATGGGAACACATTCTGGTGGGATTACAAACTGGTACAGTCTCTATGGAAATCATGTGGCAGTCCCTCAAAACACTGAAAATCTACTACATAATCTAGTTCTACCACACTTCGGAATATAACCAAAGAGCTCTAAATCTTACTACAGAGGTATTTACTCATCTGCGTTTACTGCTGGTCTACCAATAGTAGCTAGAAACTGAAGACAGTCTAGATATCCATCAACTGATGAATGCACAGTAGAAATGTGGTAAATTTACACAATTGTAGCTAAAGTTTTTCTGGTCCTTCCCGGCTCCCATGGCCCCATGGTCCTACAGCCACTCAGACCCAAATGAACACACAGAGGCTTATATTAGTTATGAACTGTATGGCCTAATGGCTCAGGCTTCTCACTAGCTAGCTCTTTCTTCTAAAATTAACACATTTCTATAAATCTATACTTTGCCATGTGGCTTGTGGCCTATAGTACCTTGCTTCTCATGTTGACAACTGGCAACATCTTCTCTATCTCTGTTCTTCTCCTCTATCTTTCCAGTTAGAATATCCCACCTAACCTTATTCTGCCTCACCACTGGCTAAACAGCTTTATTTATCAACCAATCAGAGCAACACATATTCACAGTATATAGAACAACATCACCCATCACACAATGGAATGCTATTCACCTGTTAAGAAATATGAAATCATAAAACTCTCAGATAAATTGAGGGAGCTAGAAACAATCTTGAGTGAGGTAACCTGGACTCAAAAAGACAAATATTGCAAATCTTAGATTTTAAGCTTTAGGTATACGTGTTTCAATCAGAACAACCACAGTGGTTAGGTAACTAGTGAAAGAGATGACATGGGAGGAGATCTTCCAAGGAAGAGGATATAAAATACAGTGCTATTAATTTGGATTTTTAAAATTATCTTCAGTGTTTGTGACATTCTTTAAACCTTTATTTCACTTTGATTTAAATCTTTTCCTCCCTGCTTTTCCTCAGTAATCATTATGTTTTATTTATTTTCTCTTCTGTTCTTTCAGTTTTTACTTGAAAAAAATTGTTAATTTATTTCTATTTCTCTAGTTTTGACACCTAATTTCAAAGTTTTTCTCATCCTAAACTTAAATTGTTTCTTCAAGTATAGCGTTATTTTCTGTATTGAATTTGAAAGTGTAAGGTTAAAGTTTTACTATTAGTAGCTGTCATTACTATCTTTATGCTTGATACTTGCCTACTGTTTGAGTTTGCTGAAGCTATTCAAGAAGAGACAGCCCATTTTCATGGAGGTCCATCCAACTAGTTGTCCAGAAGGTTAAAATATTTTTTGTCTTAGTTCCTAACTAAGGTTGTCTGGCTTTAACATGTTTTCTTTATTCCATTCCTTTACCTCTCAGATGCTCTCTGCTCATTTTCAGTAGGCTTTATTTATGTAACCTATGTTACATGTGTTTGAAATTTGACACCATTATTAAAAGTTCAAAGGAAATGAATGTGTCTTGGCTTCCAAGACATGTCCCTGCTTCTGGGTAGCTCAGGGGTTAGCAATGGTTAGGCAATGACTAAGTAATTTCATCTGTAAAACCATCTGAGAGCATCATATAGGAAAAGAAGAAAGAAATAGCCTATCAGTTTGGAACAGGACAAAACAAAACCCCATTGTGGGAACCAGCTACAAAGAAAGACCTGGAAGGAAAAAGACAACCTATAAAGACAGTTGCCATAATAGTTTCTGATGGTGCTTGTGTGTCATATTCTTTCAATTATAGTATGTTAAGAATAAGTCATTTCCCCCAGCCTAACAAAGGAACCCTGACTGTTTTGTTAATGTTCAGCCTGAATGTAAAAGGTTATTTAAAATATTGAGGCAACTTACTAATCACTTGTTAGTTTACTGAATTAAAAAAAATACTTTTAAGATACAACCCAGTTAGACATAGACAAACCTAGGCTATAGTTGGAGACCCTGTCTCAAAAGAAAAAGAATGCAAATTTTAAAAAGATGCAAATTAAAGCAACCAATGTATATGCTTTCCCATTCATCTTTGTCATGTCTTTCATGCTCAATTTGCATTTTATTCAGGTAAAGTTGTTTGACTTCAGTTCTGCTGGTTATTTTATACTCACATAAAGGTGAATTCCCTTTCCCAGTACCAACAGATGTGGTTGATATATTGTGCATCCTAATAAACTTATCTGGAGGTCAGAGAACAGAACAGCTACTATATTAAACATAGAGGTTAGGCAGTAGTAGCACATGTCTTTAATCCTAGCATTCTGGAGGCAGAGATCTACTTGGATCTCTGTGAGTTCAAGGCCATACCTTGAACCAGGCATGGTTACACACACCTTTAATCTCAGGAAGTGATGGAAGGAAGCAGAAAGATATATAAGGCATGAAAACCAGGCTTTTGAGCTTTTAGCTGTTTAGCAGCAATTCAGCTGAAATCCATTCCAATGAGGACTCAGAGGTTTCTAGTCTGAGGAAACAGGATTGGGTGAGAAGCTGGGGAGGTGGGGTTAGCTGTGGCTTGTTCTGCTTCTCTGATCTTTCAGAATTTTGCCCCAATACATGGCTTCTGGGTTTTTTTTTTTTAAATTAATAAGACCATTTAAGATTTGTGTTACAAACAGTTTATAATGCTTAGTTTCTCCCCATACTTCACATTTCATGCACAGGACTATAGAACTATGCATTTTGTGTAGATATGTTGAAATTTCCTAACTCTTCCAGGATAAACACACAATTGTGTTCACAGAATTATGAATCTAAAACATTAAGTTAATTCCTATGAAACTGGTCCATCAACAACTTCAGTTTCCATACAGAGTCATCATAGCAAGTGACTCAGGATGTCAGATAGAAGAATCTTCCTAAAAACATAAAAACTAAAACAAAATGAACATTCAATTAAGCTGACGGAGGTTTTTTTTTTTTTTTTTAAATCTCCAAATTGTACTCTGTCTTAATACATTCTCCTGGGAGGTAGGTATACAGTATCAATAGCTTTAGTAATCCAGTTACTACCAAAAACATAGAGAGAGAGCAACCAGCATTGTCACCCACACCTTCCTCCGGATGTACAATGTGAGCTCCTGACTGCAACTCTCTGTACTAGAGGTACCCCTTAAGTCCAATACATGGACATCCATGATAAGTGGGCCATGAGAGGTATTTTGTAGTTTATGAGAGAGAGAGAGAGAGAGAGAGAGAGAGAGAGAGAGAGAGAGAGAGAGAGATTGAGATTGAACACCAGTGATTCTGCTATTTACTTTAGGAGCAAGATTTGTTCTTTGAAATCAATTTGTGTATGCTTTGTGTATGAAATATAACTTTTGTGTATGTATGTATGTGTGAAAATACTTATGTTTGTGTGGGGGGCACATGCCTGTATACACATGTGAAAGGCAGAAGCTAACTTTGGCTTTCATTCCTTACATGCTGTCCACCTTGGTTTTTAATACAGAGTCTGTCTCTGGCCTTCATTTCTCCAAAAGTGGTAGGTTTGCTGACCAGCAGGCTCCAGATTTAGCCTGTTTCCATGTTCCCAGTTCTAGAAGCATAATCATTTGTCACCACACTCAGCTTTCTCTTTCTTTTGGGTTATAGAGACTAAACTCTGATTTCCTGCTTGTGAGGCAAGCATTTTGCCAATGAATGTATGTATCTGCCTAGCCCCTAGAATATTCTACTTTTAAAGCTAGATGTGTGGCTACCTAGCATTTCTTACCCCATAGTTTCCAGGGTGGTGATCTTACATCCTTATAAGTTTGATATATAGGTAAAAGCCAAAACAGATCACTGCCATTTTTGCTAGACTCAAGTAATGGAACTTCATATATTAAGAAATTAGCCAGAATTTGGAAGAATGGAGTGCTCCACTTCTATTACTACAGACAAATTCTTAGCCACACTTTTTCATTATGTGGAGTAACAGAACTGGTGATTAGAAACACTGCTTGGGAATACAAACCCTCAAGCATTCCCACAGCATGTGCCAGGCTTGTTTGTATGCATCCAGGAAATTTCTGAGGAATTCTCATGGTCCTCTCACTAAACCCACCTTGAAATGACAGAAGTTGCTTGGATCCATCTCTGCCTGCTCCAGTAATTAGGACTCTGGCCACAGCCAGCTTTCTCTGCACTGTCCACTGCCCAGATAATTGCTGTGACATTTCATTTCTCTCTTCCGAAAGGAACACTCAGGCAGAAAGCTCATTCTTCTAGAAAGAGCTCCAGGCCTTCAGTTGCTGTGTGATTGCAGTTCACAGTTCAATGCCCTGCTCTTTAGTTCACAGTCAAGGGCTGCTTTGCAGTTTGATTACTTTGAGGTAAAAGAAGTCTAGGCAGATACAGAACTTTTTCTTCTTTTCCACTTGTTAGGAGATGGTTAAATGCAGATAAAGGTGCTCATTAAAGGCCTTTTCCTTTGAATATGGCAACAGATTCTGCCTGCTAAATGGATAAGATTCCCACATGGACCACCATTAAATGAACCCATCTCAATAATGAAGGAATTCTGTTATAAGAGAACTTGATATTTTGTATAGCATATTATCAGTGATGTTTGAATTTGTAGATGAAAAAACACAATAGTAGAAAACCATTCTGGAAGGTCAGAGTATATATTAATTTTCAATATAATTTCTTTTTCCTTGGACCAATGATAACAAGATATATTCATTCTCATACTGGAACATAGAAAAAGCTAGGTACTATCAGAGATATGTAACTAAAATATATGAGGATATTTGATAGAATTACTTTTTAAAATTAGTTTTATTATTCTTTCTTTGTGTGCATGTGTGTATGAGAAAGAGAGATAGAAAGACAGAGAGACAGAGACAGAGACAGACAGGCATTCACCATGTGCATGTGGAAGTCAAAGTCTGGGTGTCAGCTCTTCTCTAGTGTGGGTTCTGAGAATCTAAATCTAAATCAGCCTTGTATGGCCTGCCTTTTACTCACTGAAGTTTCTCCCTGCCCCTTGGCAGAATTCTTTACAATAGAATAGTGCTGAAACATGGTAGATACTAAACATGAAGGTGAGAACTGAATGCCATGAGAAGTAGGCAGGATCCTGGCACAATGAAAGAGACACACATAATAGACTATCAGTTTGCTGAGTGAAAAATAAACACCTTAGCTGCATGAGAAGCAGTCTGGGGTTATTACTGTTTTTAGCTAAAGCCATACTTATGTCATGATGTATCTAAGGAGAATAAATAGACATTAATTTGTTTAAATTTAATGTCTGCAATACCACAGCTTCTCAACAGAAACAGAAAACAACTTCAGTCAATGCAGTTTTACTTTCCATTCATGTTGCTTCTTAACCATTTAATTCTCAACATAGGAATAATTTTTTTCCCTAGGGATAGTGAAAATGTCATTTCTTTCTGAAATTCCGTGTTTCCTCCTTTAACATAGATGACAGGAGATGACAGGAAAGTGGTGCTGGCTCAAAGCAAGTTTGAATTTTGTCTCTAGCCATGAAAAGAACTCAAATTTTGAACTTAAACTTGTATTCTGACCCATTACATCATTTACTTCAGTTTTTTTTTTAATTATGAGGGAAGAGTTTGATTCTGAGTTCCTGCCTCATACCCCTAGTAGCCATAAGTTTTCACCAGAAAGAAAGACTGCATCTTAAAGCAGAAATGATCTTTTGTCTTTGGGTGCCAATGTGACTATAATCACAAGTCTCAAGTGGACACTGGAGATATATGTGATGAATGCAGAGTCGCCTCATGTTTTAGCCACTTTCTTCATCTCCAAACACCTGACAAAAAGCCAAGTCGAAAGAGGAAGGATTTATTTGGTCCCATAGTCCAGGAGGATTAAGTGAGATATTTGCTGCCATGATTCTTTGCCACCTCAGATCTTGGCAGAACAGAAAGCAGGAGTCTGAGGTGGGCTGTAAACCTCAAGAGTGATTACCAGGGACCCACTTCCTCTACCTACACCCTACTCTCCAGTTTCCATACTTTCCCAAAACAGCACCTGCACCTGGGGACCAAATACTCAAATCGGAGCATCTCCACAGGATGATTCACATCCAAATCATAAAACTTCAGAACTCTTGAGCTGTAGTTAGATTTTTCCTGTCTGGCCCATAGTCAGGACAAATCTCTCTCACCTGCCAGGCCCATAGACAATCAGAACCAACTGAGTAAACACACAGACACTTATATTGCTTACAAACTGTATGGCCGTGGCAGGCTTCTTGTTATCTACTTCTTCTATCTTAAATTAACCCATTTCTATAAATCTATACTTTGCCACGTGGCTTGTTGTTTACCAGTACCTTACATCTTGTCATGGCAGTATCTCTCTCCTCAGCCTTCCTTTTCCCAGCCTTCTCCTCCTCCTTGTCCCGCCTACCTTATCCTTCCTGCCTGGCTACTGGCCAATCAGCACTTTATTTTAACCAATCAGAGCAACACATTTGACATACAGAACATCCCACAGCATTGAGCAGTATGGAACCTGCTTGCTTTTTTGTCCCATCACTATGCACAATGAATATATGCTAATACAAATTTTATGCATAAAAAGTTAAAACAATTTTCACCTTTAATAAAACCTGATTGTTACTATTATTCATTAAAAGGAATGTTAATCTGAAATGGTAATTTTCCCAAGATGTTGAAGTGCTCTGATGTGTTCTATTCTGGTGCATTTCTATTTTCATGCATAGAAAAACATCACTTACTACTCTTCCATGAGACTCTCCTGTTGAAACGGTAGGTCAGCTGAAGCCTTTTTAGATTGTTAATTTATAGATTGCGGAATATCAAGGAAGTAAATAAGACAGCCATTTCTCATCAAGTTGTCTGGCTTCGTTACCTGATGATTCTGCTACAGACAAGGGTGTGTTTAAGAGTCATTATGACAATTTACACATTCTGAGTATACTAATGCATAGCGTCTTGTGCCAAACTCTTTGCCAGTGTTCCAAATGATCTTTCAGACTCCTTGGATAGCTTTACTCACTGTTGGTTAAGTGCCAAGTGTAAATGGATCATATACTATAAACAGTACCTTGGTGTTGGGATCGCCATCTACTCCTTAATTTTTATGTTACATATCATGGATAATTTCTATTCTACCTCTCTAATACCCTACACAATGAAACTGAAACTGAGCCTCTAATTGCTTCACATTACAAAGGTCTCATTTATAGCTTTGGGTAATGACCACAGTCCCTGGGAATTCAATCACTTGAGTGACAGAGAAAAAGCTATAGGTATCTAGATTTCTGATGATATTCTCACACACAGTGGGTAATTGCCAGTTCCAATGAGTCGCTGGGTATTCATCCTGCTTCCTGAGGAAAGTGTCAGTGCAACTGATTTAATTTCAAGGAGATCAAGTTTATAAGCCAGTTAATCCTTAGAAGTAAGGAAGATAGATGTGTTAACAAAGTATAGACTTTTTAGAATGTGAGTATTCCAGTCAATATTCTCTCCTATCTAAAACATGTGTCCCTTCTGGGGCTCCAGGAGGTTGTAGCACTGGAGAACCTGAAAATATCCCAGAGATGCCAGGTGACTCATGACTCAGCAGTTTCTTCAGAGATACTCTGATGGCGTCAAAGAGCTGTGAGTTAATAAACTAGACAAAGTGTGTGAATAGACATGAGCTAGCAATGGGCTGAATGAACATAAAGTGCTTGTGGGTACAGCATGGAGAACTTGATTATTTTTTACTGCATTTTAAGGTATGTTTTTTTTTTTTTAAGTTATCTGCTTTTTGGGTGTTCCTTTATGAAGTATCTAAACTTATTGAATTAAATCACTGTTCCTAACTTTCATTGTTTTATTGCTTATAGGAACAAATATTTCTTAACTGACATTCATTAAATTTTTGAGTATTTTTGAAACTATAAACTGCATCTCAAAACTAGCAAATTGAGACTTTCCATTACTAGGGAGTTGTATTTCACTAGACAATATTCTATTTTACTCAGGGTATGAAAAAATGAATTGACTGCAGCACTGAAATCCCCCATCACAAAGTATGAATAATGTATTACTTTTAACCTTTACCATTCCACATTTTAAGAATTGACTTCCTTATCGAAAAGATATATACACACTAAAGAAGAGACAGCATCTTCAAAAAATGGTGTTGGTTAAACTGAATGGCTCTATGTAAAAGAATCAAATAGACCCTTATCACGCAATCTCAACTCTAAAGGGATTAAAGACCCCAACATAAGGTCAGCTACTCTGAATCTGATAGAAGAGAAAGTGGGCAATGGTCTTTGCTCATTGACCCAGTAAAGTACTTTATGAACAGAACACCAAAAGCACAGGCACTAAAAACAACAAATAATAAGTGAGATACCATGAAACTGAAAAGCTATATGACAAAGGACACCATCATTTAGAAAAAGCTATAGGCTACAGAATGGGAAAAGATCTCTACTGATTTCGTATCTACTACAGGGCTAATATCTAAAATACATAAAGAACTGAAAAAAAAAACTGGACATCAGGAAGATAAATAACCCAATTAAAAATGGGGTACAGATCTAAAAAGAGAGTTCTCAAAATATGAAATATAACTGGCCAAGAAACACTTAAAGAAATGTTCAACATTCTTAGTTATCAAGAAATCACAAATCAAACCTTTCGGAGTGATCTTACACCACTAAGAATGACCAAGATCAATAAAACAAACGGCAGCTCATGCTGGTGAGGATGTTCAGTAAGGGTAACTCTTGTTCATTGATGGTGGGAGTGCAAACTTGTACAAGCCACTATGGAAATCAGTGTTACAGTTCCTAAGGAAGCAGGGAATAGATCTACCTCAAGATCTGGCTATACCATTCTTTGGCATATACTCAAAGGACTCTACATCCTACTACAGGGACACTGTCTCAACACTTACTCATTGTTGCTGTATTCATAATAGTCAGAAACTTTATACTGGTCATTAAAAGGTGAATAGGTAAATAAAATGTGGCACATTTACACAATAGAATATTATTCAGTAGTTAAAAAAGAATCATGAAATTTGCAGGTAAGTGGATAAAGCTAGACAAAAAGCACCCTGAGTGTATTGACATGTGGTTTCACTATACAGCCTGGAAAAGAATGAAACTGTCCATCTTCCTGCCTCAGTCTCCTCAGTGCTGGGACTAGAGACACATGCGGCCATGTTAAGGATTCTGATGTATTTTTGAGTAGTTTATAAATTATAAACATAGCTTTATAAAAGCAATCTCTCTATAACCTAAAATTAAATTTCCTTGTATCTTTTTCACTTCAGGGTATTATTTTACCCTGTTAGAAATAAAATTCGGGATAATTGAAGGTTTTCTTTAGTATTGAATAGAAATAGGAGTATCTGAAGAGTTGAAGACTTTGTTCTTTTAAGTTCCTGGTGTGATTCTGCTTTCAGTAGGAGGAGAAAGGAAGACACCTCTAAATAGCAAGATGAATTGTATTCTAATTCCCTTTGATTTCTCCCTTAGGAGTCACCCTGATTTTAGAAAGTTCTCAAGTTTGGAGACGCCTATCTTCATTTTGACCACTCCATTATTATTAGAATTACAAACCATACCAACCACATTCTTCAAAATAGCTATCATAAAAAAATATAATAACAACCATTGGCAAAGATATGAAGCCACTAAAGTCCCATGCTTGTCCTAATGGAATAAAAACTGATATGAACATTTGGAGAAAGCTAACCATACCATTTAAGGCTGAGAATATAAATAATTTATAACCAAGATGTTCCAGTTTGAATATATAGAAAGAACATTTACAAAAGAACTATTCATAATAAACAATAATTCTATATAGCTCAAATTCCAATTGGCAGTATATGATAGATAATTAATGTGAAATATTCCTAAGTACACTACAATATTATGTAAGAGTTAGAACCAGCCAGTGGCTGCCATATGAAAACATATACATGTCTTTATTGAGCAAAATTATCAAGTAATAATATTTATATTCTCATGTTGTCATTTACACATGGTTAAAAAACAAGAAAAGCTAAATTAAAGGCAAGATTGAAGTTACAGTCATAGGAACAGCCATTGGAAGAGGACCAGAGTCTTCTGGCCTCAGGTTGGTTTTCAATTTGGGTGATTTAATGAAAATTCATAGAGCTATACTGCAGTTTTCTATTCCTTATTCTATTTTTTATGGTTTTCTTTTTACATCATATTTAAAAAGAATTAAATTACTATAAAACACTAGATTCCTTATCCAATTGGTTGATGAGTATGTCCAAATTTGGAGGCTGTATTTTACTTTTTTTTTGACACCAGACATGAAACACTATTCTAAACTGAGAGATAACTTTAATTTACTTCATGTAATGTGGTTTTCTGAATAGAAATGGCACATATTGATTCATGTAGTTAGACATGAGGTTTCTAGTTGGTGGCAGTGTTTGGGGAGGTTATGGAAACTTTAAGAGTTTAACTGTAGCAAGGTTCAGCCTTGTGGAGGGAGTACACAGCTAGGGATGGGCTTTGACAGTTCATAGCCTAGCCCCACCCCTGCTTGCTGTCCCTGATTCGTGCCTGTGTATGAAAATATGATATCTCAGCTTCCCTCTCCTCTACCTGCAGTCATTTCTTACCAGCTGTTATGGAACCATAAGCCAAAACAAATTCTTCTGCAAGTGTTTTCTGGCTGTAGTATTTTATCACAACAACAAAATTAGAAAATACATCACCTAAAAATAACTTTAGAACAGTTGTTGGTAGTTACTCTTCCACATCTCAAAAAGATGTGAGGAAAACATTTATCATTTTAAAAGTTTGAAGATCATTGCATCTGGAAGCTGTACTCCTGTTCTCAGACAGTGGATGGATCCTTCCACTTCCATTACTCAGGAATTTAGCTTTGGTTACTACTCAAATATCAGTGCATGTGTCCTATATGCCAATGTGTGGCCAATGTCACCTACATGACATTTAGTACAACCTTGGGCATTAGTTCAGACATGTGGCAATTTGAATCTTTAATTAACCCAAGTCGACCTTACCATTTACACCAATAATGAAACTCCAGTCAGAGGAAGTTTGGCAAGACCCTACTATTACTTTTCCTTATACATCTTTTTAAATTTTATTGTTTTCATATGAAAAGTGGACCATTTCTCTGTTTACATTATCTCCAATTTGTACTATCCCTTTTCTTCTCCCCAAACAGAAAGCACTATTTCCTTTTTATTTTATGATCATATTTGTTCCCACCCACCATGGTTGGCTAAAAATTCTACAAACTTATCTGATTTGGCTTGATGTGATCAATATATAAATTTTTGGTAGAAAATCAAAACAGGTGAATGCAGTATGTTTTGCTATATACAGTATGTATGTTTTTAGGGCTTTCCTTTGAAAGTTTTGTCATAGATTTAAGAAATCAAATACTGTAGGCCTCTCCCCATACTTGCTACAATAATTATTGCATCCATTGATGCTTGAATAGACACCATTGCCAACATTATCTCCTCTCCAAAGTGGCTCATAACCTATTTAATAATGTTCTTAGTATTTATGTAAGCACTGTGGTTTCTATAATCATAAAGTATTCCAAGTTTATCTAAATTTCCTGTCCTTCTGGAAAAAAAATCTTTTTTTTTTGTGGGAAATAGTTCAATAGAAAAAAACAAGTGGTCCATTCACTCATTAGATGGTTTCAACTGACCTCATAGTGATTTTAATGTGCTTTCAAAGGTACTGAATTGATAAACTTGAAAGCTTTTATCTTTTTTCTCCCTATACTATAACAAAACACATTATTGACTGCCTTCCTTTTCTTGTATAACTTGTTCTTTTTATTACTAATTTTAGCATAGCAAAGGACATACAATGAAGTGCAAAAATATTTTCTCAATGTTGCACTTACCACAACTACATAAAAACAGTCAAGCTGCTGAAAATTCATATATATACATATATGTGAGATAGTATAGCAAGAACTACAATTTTAAATATTTTCTTATAAAGCCTAGAATTCACTGTGAATTGGTTTAAATACTATATAATAAATCATTCAGGCAAAGCACAATTAAATTATCATATACACCAACGAATACTGTGTGTTAATACTCTATACACATATGCCAAATGCTCATGAGGTTTTGGTTCATTTACAGAAGATATAATTCTTCATACTTCAGAAAGGAAGACTTCAAAGAGTTAAAGCCATTTTATTTTTTAGCATAAATACTTAAAATGTGAATTGGCAACATATGTTTTCCTTGAACTAAAATTATGTATTCTTGAGTAATTTTATAACCATGGTACATAGAAGACCATTAAAACATTAAAGGAGACAGAAATAATTCAACTTGCTATCTCCTACTCTAACTTGTAAGGTTCAGTTTTAGAGCTATGAGATGTTAGTATCACATTATATTTTACTGGAGATATTTTAAAGTATGTTTAAACTGGGTATATACAATTTTGAGGGCTTCACTCAGGGACTATACCTCTATAAAAAAAATGATACCAAGCATTTTAATGATACACTCTTTGTAGTCATCTTTAACAACTGTATGCTAAGCCCCTTTTCACTAAGATTACATGACTGTACAACATAAGTAACATGAAACAAAACAATTGAGGAATGGGGGACTTGTTCAGTTAGTTAATGTTTGCCACATAAGCATGAGGATTTCAGTCAGGTTCTCAGAAAACACTAGATAAGTAAGCGTGGCTCATGTCACTTAATCCTACTTTTCTTGGAGAAGACCAGAAAATTCCTGGTGCTAGCTGGCCAGCCAGTCTAGCTCAATCAGCCAGCTCTAGGTTCAGTAAGAGACCTGATGTCATCTGTAGACATTTGGATACATGAACACACACACACACACACACACACACACACACACACACACACACACACACGCACACAAGCGCATGAGTGTGCATTCATGGGCATTAAGTGAATTAATTGAAAAATAGTGTTATGAATAAAGCATTGTAAGAAAATAATGAAATCTAATGTATGGCAACAATGAGCACTGTGAAAGGCTGTGATGGGATTCTAAATTAGGCAACTGAACAGAAACAAATTCTATAAGTGACACTATACATTGGTGGTAAATCTATTTAAAGAAGAATCCAATGCTGGGTACAATTTAGGGAGGATATGTGTCCATCTTTAATTGAATGTAGTACTGAGACATATTTTATTTTTCACTCGGGTATCCCTTTCTTTGCTAAACTACAGTGGCTTCTGTTGCAGAGTGAGAATCATTGAAGTGTATAATTGAACTAAGACCACCATAGTTAAGAAGTCTGAGGAAATAATTATAGATGACCTGAAAAACTGAATCAATTGAATTTCAATGCACAATATATTTACATGTAAACATTTTAATAAAATGCATAATTATAGATCTACATTTTAGAAGTAAATTCCAGGTTTGATGAATGAGATAATCGATAGGACTTCACCCAAATGATCTTTTTGTTTTACAGCTCCATACAGGTAAACTTCTGTCCCTCACTGTGTCAACAAAGTTTTGCTAATGTTGGACTGTCATATATAAAAGTTCTGGGAAATGAAAGTCCTTGGTGAATTACATACATCGTATGGCATTGATAATGGAAGGCAATCCACCAAGCCTGTTATTTTCCATTCCTTCAAAAAGACATTGAATGTACTTTAATTATAGTGAGTAGGATGAAAATTATGCTTTTCAGTGTAAAGAATTGCCTTTGTGTTTATAGAGTCAGGTTTTGAATTATATTTTCAGTGTCAGCACAGTTGATAAACAGTCTTTGGGTTTTATAATTATACAAAAGAATAATAAAGTAATATTTACCTGCATTACTTAAAGGTCAAACATGTATGACCATAAAAAAGGAAAGTCCGATGATTCTCCCCTTAACATTTCTAAGACACTATGTAAAAACTTTCTAACAAAAACAAAAATCTCCTATTTTCTGGAAATCTTTTTATCCCTATGGAATAACTGTTGTCATATTTGATGTGTCCAGGAAATTGTATGGATTCAATTAAATGCACCAATAAAATGTTTTCAATTGGATAAAGTCAGTCAATCATAGCATGATGATTAATAACCATCACTCAATCATATTTTAGAAATGAATCACAATTTTATATGTGTATAAATATACTAATGTTTGAGAGTAAACTAAGAGTATGCTTCTGATACTGAAATGCCATGACAGTGTTTAAGTGAATGCTTAAAAAGACTCCAAAATATGTGAGATTTTTTCTAAGAAAAAGCTTATAATTCAGTGCTAGAGGCATCTGTAGCTTATGTCTAAGGATCATGAAATTCTCATTATTTTTATTCTCGTAAATTTTACCACATCCTAAATATATTTTGCAATTTTACATGAAAATTACCTTGTGCTGTTCTGTAATATTAATGTCATGTTAATGATAGCAATGAAATGATTGAGCATTTGAATATATACATATATAAGCATATATATGTACATGTGAGTGTGTGTATGTGTGCGTGTGCATGCGTGTGTGTGTGTGTGTGTGTGTGTGTGTGTGTGTGTTTGAAATTGGTGTTACATAGCTCAGTTAGTTTTGAACTAACTATGTAGCCAAGATCATTCCTGATCCTTGGCCTCTAATACTCAAAGGCTACTACTGCAGATATTCATCACCATGTTTGGTTTGAATATTCATTTTAAATAAACATATTTAAATCATGTTTATTTTGCATGATTACATGAAATTTTCATGCTCTCTGAAACAATGAATAATATTAAATGAAAATTATAATTTTTATAAAGTTAGTATAGGGCTTCATGTTTTTCAAGTACATTCTAAATAAATCAAGTACAGAAATACAAAACCATATATTATTAGTTTGGGTTTATTTTTGGTAAACAAGGAAGTACACAGAGTAATTAAAAAAAAAAACTTGAAAGATGTTCTGAAACAGAGTTTAGGCTAGACTCAGAATTCATTTTCCTGGCCACCTGAGAACATAATCAGCATTTGGCTTTCAAAGATAAGACTTTTGGTTAAAACAAGCATGTGGTGATGTATGCCTGTAATCTAAGCACATGGGAGGAGACAGCAGGATCAGTGGGACTTGCTGACCATCCAGTTTCTAGCTCAATTTCTAACCTTAAGATTCACTGAGAGACCCTGTCTCTAAAACTAAGGCGGATAATTAAGGAAGCCGATTGCCATCAACCTCTGACTCTACATGTGTGCACTATATACATGTACATACACACACTCACATACATATACATATACATATACATATACATATACATATACATATACATATACACACTCACACACACACATGAGAAGTAACACCAAATCCCACAGCTTTTCCTGAGGATAACATGAATATAGCATTTTCATTTAAATTATTAACTTAGTTTTATAATTTTCCAGTGTCAAGCATAAAAATATATTGTTTGTTTTCGAAAGGGTATGAAGTTGGAAGGAATATATGGGAGGGGCTAAGAAGGGGGAAACTGTGACCAGATTATATTGTAAAAAGAAATAAAAACAAAAATGAAAAAAAAGAAGAGGAAAAATATTTGAGCCTTTCTTGACTGATATGGAAACACATGTAAATCCTGTCATTCAATTTTAAACTAGTTAAGTTATGAATAGTGAGTACACTGTGGTCAAGTTTAACTGTGATGTTAGATTACCTATAGAAAATATAGAAAATGTATAACATGTACATTTTTTACTAATGCTGGTACATACCCAGGGACATATTTTATTTTCGCTTTCTTCTTAATACATTTTCTATATTTAATTAAACTCCACTTTCACAAATATTACAATGTGCAGAGATTGTGCTCACCAAAACTTAAAGTACTAATACAGCCCTCCTAATTCCTGTATTGTTTGTTTTCTGCAAATCTGAAAAGGGGTTTAACTTTTCTTGTACTAATATTTATAGAATCAGAGAATCTTTTCATAATTGAGAACACAGTTTTCTTTTTCCAGTCATACACCATAAATAGGATAAATAAAATACTTTCACTGTTATTTTTTAATGAATGTATGATAATTTGAAGAATATGCTGTTTATTCAGAGACAGTAAAGCATTTTTCTGAATTTATAGGGCATTATGGGACTTATGTGATCACTGGCATGATTTCACAAGAATAAAGCCAAAGAAAAATAATGGAAGTGTGGACTTTAACTAACTGTGCCACATTGGCACACATCCCCTCCCCTCATATGACTTCATGAAAATTCCAGATGGGCAAAAAGGAGAAGGGAAGGTCTTTTCCACTTTGATAAGCTAGTGTCTGCAAGAAGAGGCTGATATAGAGATATACAAGACACTTCACCACGCTTACAGTCAATCACAAGTAGAAGGATGATGGTGTCAGTGGAAGCGACAAGGTAAAGAGAAGGTAAAAACTGGAAAGGATATTTTCCTTTGAGATGGTCAAGACTCAGATATCAGAGTCGTTGGAAACGCTGGAGAGATTGGTGAGAACAGAATATAAAGCACCACCAATATCACTTGACAAGTATGAGTAGAGATGCTTTTATATACATCAAGAATCTAATGGTTAACTCCCTGTGTTCTCCATTATATTCCAAACTACAAATAATGCCTGAGTTCTGCTAAAGATTCGTGTAGAAAAGAGCCTGCAAAATTGTTTTTCGTCACTTTTCCCATATCTTATCAACTCTCTAGGAAAGCAGGTTTAAAGCCCCAAAGTCTATAAAGGAGCAAACAGCCAGGTATAATAGCCTGTGCCTTTAATCTCAGCACGTGCAAGACTGAGGCAGGAGGATCACCATGAGTTTGAGGCTATCCTTAGCTACAGAATGAAACCCTTTACTAATCAACTAACTATGAAAACATCAGTAACAGGTCCGGGGTACTGCCTGACCCAAACTGCAGGCCAGCATGGTGGCCTGACTTCCAGCATTCCATGGAAGCGTAGCACGCAAGGCCTGGAAGTCATTGGTGCGTGCCCAAGGGGGCCTGAAGTGCATTGGGAGTACTTTACAGGGCCTCAAGGAGAGCAAGCCTGGGGCACCCACTGCTGCCTGCCCTTTCCAGCTCCTCCCTGGAGAGCTCTGTGTGGGGTGATTGAAGCTGAGGCGCTGGCTGCCAGTGAGGGAGGACTGTGAAGCTTACGAACATCCTGCTCACCGGTACACCAGGGGTTGGAAAAACCACGCTAGGCAAGGATCTTGCATCAAGATCAGGACTGAAGTACATTAATGTGGAGGATTTAGTTCAAGAAGTCTGATCACCAGATATCATGGAGTATGGCAAGATGGCTTCTCCCAAGAGCATGCCGAAAGATGCACAGATGATGGCACAAATCCTTAAGGATATGAGGAATACAGAATATGAGCCAAGAGTTATAAATCAGATGCTGGAGTTTGCCTTCCAATACGTGACCACAATTCTAGATGATGCTAAAATATACTCAAGCCACACTAAGAAGGCGACTGTTGATGCAGACGATGTGCGGTTGGCCATCCAGTGCCTTGCGACCAGTCGTTCACTTCTCCTCCCCCGAGAGCTATTTATTTATTTATTTATTTACTCACTCACTCACTCACTTATTTATCTATCTATCTATCTATCTATCTATCTATCTATCTATCTATCTATCTATCTATTTATTTAGATATTGCAAGACAAAGAAACTAAACCCCTTTGCCATTGATCAAGCCATATTCAAGTCCTAGATTGCCATTGGTAGATATTGTCTAACTGCCCCAAATTATAGGCTCAAGTCCTTACAAAAAAAGGCATCTACTCTTGCAGGAAGAATAACAGTTCCATGGTTAAGTGTTGGTTCAGTTTCTAGCAGACCAAGTACTCCCAAGTAGGCACACCAACTCTGCAAACTATGTGTGTCTCAACTACAGTAGGCACTCCAACGTCCCTCACAGGACAGGTTTGCAGTGTAGATGCCTGCTTCTCAGTCCCCTGCCGTGAAAGCTTCAACCCCTGCAACATCGGCAGTTCAGAATGATCTGATCAACCACCCACTCATTGGGTCCAAAGACATCCTTATTACTATTAATATGGTATCACAAAATACAGCCAGTGAGTCAGCAAATGTCCTGAAAAGACAGCGTGAAGATGATGATGATGATGGTGACTATGATAATTTGTAATCTAGCCTTCATGCGTGTAACATGTGTAGTTTGTCTTGAATCCATTGTACTGAAATTAAACAAGCATGTTTTATGTTCTAAAGCTGTATTTTAGAAAATGTTATTTAATAAGTACACATACTATGCCTTTCAATTGAAATGTTCAGTTTTCATAGAACTAGTAATGGCTTTTCATCAACCTATATGCATAAAAAATAAAATTGTCATTTATCAATTTAAAAAAAAAACCATCAGTAACATTAGTTGAAGTACTATGCTACATTGTCACAGGCTAAATCAGAATCCTTTAGAGATTTTCCTCTAATGTGTTTATCCATATTGCTAAATGACAACATTTTTATTTATTTTTTTTTATCATTAAATTTTCTATTCATTTTACATACCAACCACAGATCCCCCTGTCCTCCCTCCTCCTGCCCACCAGGCTTCCTCCTCAAACCCCCCACCCCCATTCCCACCTTCTACAAGGCAAGGCCTCCCATGGGGAGTCAGCAGAGCCTGGCACATTCAGTTGAGGCAGGTCCAAGCCCCTCCCCCTGCACCAAGGAGTCCCACCACAGGCACTGGGCTCCAAAAAGGCAGCTCATACACCATGGATGGATTCCAGGTCCCCTAGACAGTTCAAGCTAAACAACTGTCTTGCCTATCCAGAGGGCCTAGTCCAGTTCCATGGGGGCTCCACAGCTGTTGGTCCACAGTTCATGAGCTTCTTCTGGCAGGCTGTTTCAGTAAGTTTTCCTATCATGAGCTCGATGTCCCTTGCTCATACAATCCCTCCTCTCATCAATTGGACTCCTGGAGCTCGGTCTGGCACTTGGCCATGGATTTCTGCATCTGCTTCCGACAATATTTTTTTATTTTATTTTAATTTTTGCGATTTTTATTTGGATCATTTACATCCCTCTCTAAATCCTGCAAATTGATGAAATGTTAAAATTACACACACACACACACACACACACACACACACACACACGTTGCCTGGAAGACACAGACAGTACAGAAAGCATCATAAAACCATGCACTGGAGATTGGATAACCTATCAAAGTGCTTTATCTATGGAGAAAATTATTCTCTTTCTCACAGCAGACATTAATTGCCTGTAGTTTTTTTATCTAGGGGTAGGACCTTGTGAATTTTTCCTGATCCACAGTGGTGTGTCATCTGGTGTCACTATATAGATTTTGTTTAGATAACCATATGGTTGAATTGTCATGGGTGTACCTTCTTTGTCATAGCTAAGAGACACTATCTAGCACCAGGCATCTTGGTTGTCTGGTTTTCACAATTTTTCTGCCATGTTTTCTGAAACTTTCCTTGAACCACAGGCATAGAAGTCATGTTGTATATGTATCAATTAGAATGATGTACCCCATAGTTACTTCATCATTTTGACCAGTTGTGGATCTCAACCTTAGCCAACTACCAGTGTCTTACAGATGTTGACCCTAGAACAGACCCTATTCAGCTATCTTCTGAAACCAACAATTTCCATCTATAATCTAAATATTTGTCCTTATATCCACAGATAAGTATATCCCTTATTGCAAAAGAGCCAATAGAAAAGATTCAGAGAGATTGAGTCACTGTATTAGTTAGGGTTATCTAGAGGAACAGAAATGGTAGAAATAATATTTACAAAGACTATTTATTAGAGTGGCTTACAGGTTGTGGTCCAGCTAGTCCAACAATGGCTTTTTATCAATGGAAAGTCCAATAAAACAGTAATACAATAGTTCAATCCTTAAAGCTCCAGAAATGGAATTTAATCATAATCATTTCTACTTGCAGCAATGGGGGTATATTTAGTTAAATTTTTATATTGATTCTTTGGTATTTGTCAGATTTTTCAAGATCACATACTAGAATAACCTCTTCTCTGCAGAAGATACAAACAAATGTTTACTTAAGGGCAGTAAACCTTGAAGGCATTTGCACCTTTGCTAGGGAAGCCACCTAAAGAGTCAACAGTGAATACAATGGGGAGACCCTGTTCTTCAGCCTCAATGCTTAAAGCATAGAAGAAAATAAGCAACAGGGTGAAAAGTGTAGGAGCAATGATTTGGAGTGATTTTTTTTCAAGTCTCCACAGTAAGACACAAAAGAAGTTGGAGAGAAGGAGGAACACATTTGAACTTGCTGTAAACTTAGTTAAAAGCCTGGAAGGTAATAATGAAAAGTCATAGTAACCCTCAAGGGTCAAATCAACTATTTTACATACACAATGTGCTTCAAACTGTTTTCACAAAAGGAGCAATGCTCAACTATACAGAACTTATCTTTAAACACTAAGGATTTTTCACAAATTGCTTAGATGACTTCCATCTGGGTCGTCTCATTTAAAGCCTATTTGAGAATAGCTGTTGCCTGCTCTTCAGAGAAATAATTCTTGTAAACCTTGATTATGGTTCAGGGAGAATGTACCCACACAGAAGGATGGAAACTATAAATGTTTTATTCTGTTCTGTCTTCAATTCTGTCAACCCTGGAGTTAGTCACAGAGCCACAAACAAGCTAGAAAGTCAAGACAGCTTGTTTGACAATCCTAATATTTGTCTTGAAGGAGTTCTTTTGCATTTTTGTCCTTCAGTTTCTTTATTTATGAAATAGAGACACTAATTGTACCAGTGTCAGAAAATTGGTGGGAAAGTGATCAATAAATGTGAACAAAGTTGGCAGCACCTTTCTTCATACCTGGAACCTGCAACCATAACTAACTTCTTAGGAATTAAGGCACTTTATGTAGGACATATATATGGACAATACCACTAGCTAGTACCATCTCTTGTTCACAGTAGAGTACTATAGTGCATATACACGCTTCCAAATGGTTCAACTTCTTTAATTCCAATATAGACCTGGCATATCCATGGTAGAAGTCAGTTCATTGTCTGTCCATGCTCACCACTTACTGAGTGTGGCAGTTAAGTTATTGAAGAAGGAGACTTCAAGTTTCCTGACTTACAGTATTGAGTGGTCTTCAGAAGGATGAGTTTGACTCCCAGTAGTCACTGAAGATGAGGATAATACATTGTGATTTCTATTTTTACAAGATTAAGTTTATTTAATACAACCTTAGAATAACTATATCATTAATACAGAGACATGTTCAAGTAATAAAACTGATTATAATTTTCATCATCTTATTTATTACTTATTTATCTTAACTTTTATAACATCTTACTTAATATAATAAGTAATATGCTATCATTACTTGTATATAATATTACTTATAATAACTAATATAATATTAGTTATATATCTTATATTTTTCATAACACTTTATTTATTAACAGTTTTTTTTTAAAACAAGAAGGCCCTCTAATCAACAGAACAAATTTCTTATGAACTTATAGAGAATAAAGCAGCAAGAACAGGGCCTATGTGGTTCTGTACCAGGTCCTCTATGTATATATTATATAGATTTCAGTTTAGTATTTTTATGGGACTCCTGAGATATGGTGAGATAGCAAGTGTCTGTATGAATATGCTCATGTGCATGTGTTTCTGCATGCCCACTTTTAAGTGTGTAAATTCATAGACACATGGCCAAAGCTGAAGTCTTATCCATATTAACTAACCTGGTCATCTTAGTCTTCCCCTGAACTAATATCCATATCCTATGTGTTTTATGCAATAAAGTGCAATATATGCACTCTCCATAAAACTTGAACTAAATATGCTACCTATATTTATTTTAGTTAAGTAATTCAGTGGGAAAGTTTGGTGGGGAAGAAATTGAATTTAGAGCATATTTTAAAAAAATTTTGCACTTGAATTAAAATCATAAACAAATTTATTACAATTATTGCTGGGTTATATTAATTCAGAAGAATACCTAGGAACCCTTGATCTTTTAGTTTTTTAGTAATTACTATATCACATCTGCTAAAAAGTGATTCAGTGTCTGAATTGCTTTATGACATGTCTTCAGCATTTGTCTTGTGCTATTCCAGCAGAATTCCCGAATCTCAATCCTGAGGCTCACATCTGGTCTGGTAAATAGTGTAATCAGTACCAGATCCAGCCAAGTGAGTGCCTGCCAGAGGAAGAGTGTTCTTTAAAAGGCCCCTCAACATCTAGAATAAGGGGATCAGCAACACTCAGATTTGGGAATGGAGATTGATGGGATAAGGTTGGCAGTATGTAGAGCATCTCTATTCAGTGACAGTCCTTGGTTCTGGAACTCATTGGGTCCAAGAGCTTCTAGATTCCTTAGACAACCTGGACTGAGAGATATAAGGCTTGGGAAGAGTGATTTCTCTGTTGAGGATGCTATCTTGATGAGGATGTATGCTTGTCTTACACTTGATTGGTGAGAAGAAAAAATGATTGCACAAAGGTTCAAGACTGAATTTTATTTTCCTCCTGTAAAATCTTGGGGTAGGTGAGGCTTAGAATCAGTGTTTGTGGAATTCTAAAAGCTAGAAATTTTGTAACAATGTGAGATTTTTATGAAGTCTTTATAAAGAAGTGAAATTCTTCATGCATAATGGAAACTGATTCTATTGGGAAGCTAATACTAGAATATATTGGTATCAAATAGCAAACCTGCTACTGACAGAGAAAGAGAGAGAAACTTCTTAGTGTGAATTTAACTTATTTTAATACACTGACATTTACTTATATTTATTGAATACCTTGCGTTAAATAATCCTATTTATTCAATGTGATAAGTTCTAGTATGCTTATTTTAGGAACAAATAAAATGAAGCTTAAAAAGATTAAGTGTATTACCCCAAATCACACAACTTAACAGTGGTACAATTACCATTCAAATCAGGTTTATTTGACTCCAAAATTCAGGAGTAGATGGTATCTTTTCACAAAACTGATCTCCCACAGTTTGTCTGAGTCAATAGCATAAAAAGAAAACCATCTACAATGTCACTAGATGACAGCCTAAGGGAAGAAGCAGGATTTAAGAAAATACACTGATGTAAAGTTATGCGTTATTGCCTCAGAGAGCAGGGAAGAGGGGCTGATTAGTTATGACTATAGGAGATAAGAAACATTTTACAGTGGGAATATTTTGTACATTTTTATGATGTCAACATTGGGGTGCAACTTATTAATTTATCTTAGAACAGTGATATCCAGAGAGGCACTTTTTTTTTTTTTTTTGACTTACTTCTCTTAAGGTAAGGATATGCAGTAAATTTCCATAAATGTGGTTTAATAGAAAGAAAGTGTTGCTTCTTGGAGAGGAATCATATTTCTAAGAGCTGTTACTAAATTGCCAGGAGCATGCTGCTGCCACTGGGGAATGTTGATGTATTTTGGTTACTTCTGACTGTTCTGCCTACTTACTCCTAAAACATACAATCTGAATATAGGAATGAAGCAATGTAGACTACTCTTTACTTTTACTACAAATTTCTGTATTAGTTTTTAAGTTTAAGAAGGCTTTTACTCTGTAATCTGGAAATTGTGTCATGATGAAATTTTAAATAGAAAAATATCAATGGGAAAATTATACAGAATTCAAATGTAAAACTGAATTGGATGTAAAGAAGGACAAGGGTCATAGCTAACCGAAGAATAAATAAAGCCTTTAATTTACCTCACTAGTCTATGTTGGAATTTTCTTTAGCATTTTCTGAAGGTTATCTCTAATTCTAATTGTCTGTTTCTGTCCTGTCCTTCTGAGAAATTGGAGCCACAGATGCCCTTTCCGTGAGCATCAAATGCCTTTGGTGTAATTAGGTAAGCTTCGGTGCTGACACTGGTGGTCTGTAGCTTAATTACAGACACACAGAGGGCAGAAGAGGGCATGCAGTTCAGAGCTGGTATTTGGATATTAATCGGTGTTAATGAAAGCAGAACTTCTAAAGCTCCCACTTTTGCAAAAGATGGAGCCCCAATCATCTTTTTTCAAACTGTTCAGAAACAATCCAAAGTATATCTATCCCATTTAATTTTATATGAAAATAAGAGATTACATATATCAGAAATTTAAGAGTAGCATGCCCCCCAAAGCACATTCTCTGAGACCAATTCAACTCCCCTTTCAGTCCAGTTTATTGAAGAAAAGCTAATCCCAGTGGGAGAGCAGCAGGTGAAGAGTGGAGAAATTGAGCTAATGGGATAAAGGGGCAGATTACTGCATTTCAGGACAGTTTGTGTGTGTGCTAAGTTAATGACTAGCAATAGGAAATGTCTATGCTCAGTAGCAATGTCCCCTCTCAGTCTTTCCCTGCCAATTCCTCTTTCTCCTTCTTTTTATTTTATTTTAATAGAAAGTATTGCTTCTAGAAGAGGCTCATCTTTCTATGAGTTGTTACTAAGACTCCAGAAACAGGCTGATACATTCCCTCAATATTTTCTAATTTTCTTTCCTCTCTCCCCACTTTCCATCTCCACATCTGTCCCAATGGCTTAAAAGTAAACATATAGTTTATAAGAATAGTAATTTTCAAACATAATTTCAGAGTCAGAAGTTCAAGATCATGTTTTCTTCAATAGCATACTCTTCCTTGATTTTAGAGAAAGCATTTTTGTATGTTTGTGACATGAACACTTGTATAGACAGAGAGGAAGTTAAATAAATATAGGTAATAAATCACCTATTAATACAAATTAAGGATCTCTACCTCTTAAAATAAATAGAAGTCCACTTCTGCAAGGAAAAGTGGACAAAGTTGACCTATCAAGAGCTACTTGGGGTGAAGGTGGTGAAGAGTAGCTATCTATCACTCAGGACAATTGGAAGGCTTGTTAGAAGCTAATGATTTTTTTCATTTATTTGATCCTGACTCCACAATCTCTCATTCTGTCAAAACACCCTCTGGGAGTATCATGGAGAGACCAGCTTATTCTATGGCACTCATTCTCCAGTCACAAAATAGAATGCTGCATCTCAACTATTGACATATTTGTCTTTAAAGGGGTATCTGGCAACATATGAAGAAATGAACAAAGCAAAACTTAGCCAAGTGTAAAGCATAGAAGCTAACAGGCATTTGAAGTTTTATGTAAGTTTAATATAGATTAGTTTGTTTTCAGGCCATGATTTTTTTTCAACTCTAGTACATGTGCTGCTTATTAATGAATCCAATCTATTAAACTTGGAGCACATAAAACTTTTCTCCTTTTCTTTCTGAATGAAAGTTCACTGAATTTAATCCACACTGATCTTCAGATTCATAGCTCAAATGTAAAAATATGATGAGAAATTCTAAATGAATTTGCATTCCTGGATCTTACCCATGGTTTACTTGATATAATAGCTAATCTTTTTTGCCAGTTCTGCTGGATTTAGAATTTCCATGGAAACACAGCCTTGGATTGACCCATGACAATGTTTCTAGAAAGGGGTAACTTAAGAGAGACCACCTGTCTTGGATGTGTATAGAATGATCTGATGTGCTTGGGTCCTGGGCTAAAGAAAAGGAGAAAGCCAGTGGAGAGGAGCTTTTTTCTTGCTCTGCATCCCAAATAAAGTCCCAATGTGACCAGCTGCCTTGTGCTTCAGCTGTCACATGGTGACTGCATTTTCCTGAACTGTAAAAGAACCTCTTCTCTCCTGGGCTGCTTCTTGTTCACAGTCAATGAGATATAATTTACATGGAATGGGTTCTATTATTTGATGGACAGTAATTACCTTAGTACAGTATTTTTGTTTTTGTTTTTCAAAAACAGTAACAAAATCAGCTAACCAGAGAACAGTGGGGTATAAAGACTATATGCATGAAAACTGACTGATACGCTTGACAAATAACATCCACATTACTAGCCTCTGCAAACTGCACAGTAACAGTCAACTGTGAAAAAGAAATGATGCCGAGGCAGGGTCACAACTAAGGATGCAAGATAACCAGACTGGTACATGCAGTTTTGCTAAAATTAGAGATTCACAAAAGGGTACTGAAGTTCATTGCTTCTATTTTTATTTCTCCCTTGTTTCAGTAATTTTATTTAATGCTGATTCCAGTAGAATTTAGTTCCAATCAGGAAAACCTCTGAGGATTCCTGTCCCCTGCTTATATGGACTGCTATCACAGAATAATTCACTTTTGTCAAGTGTTCCTAACAAGTTCATATCTATAACTGTTACCTACCATCTATCTACCTACTGTCTGCCCATCTTTGTATCTAACTGCTTATTTTATCTCTACCTGACTATCTAGATAATTATTACCACCCTTATGTATATTATAATGGTGAAAAAAAGGCTATACCAAATGTTAATTATTTCACATCAAAAGCAAACTAAAGCTACTTTTCAGTCCATAGGAGAAAAGCTTCAGTTAAGTGGTCATGAAAACAACCATCTGTTATTCAGGAATTCACAACCAAATCAACAAGCAAAGCACAGTTTATAAATTGTCTTCCAACCATTTTTTTATTAACCTGTCATATTATTTACTTAGATATTTAATATCAATTATTTGATTCATATATTCCAGTTTCTGCTTGAGATAGTACTATCTGTATATCCATATTTATAACCTTTAAAGCACGTTTTCTGACCTTAACACAAAAGGCAGGGTCAAACAAAGATTATGAACTATTTTAAGGGGCAGTGATGTGTAGACACAGGAGAAACTCACTCATTTTGCTCTCTGGAATTTTTTTTGTTGTTTTGTTTAATACCACATTCTTATTATATAGCCTTAGCTTATCTGGAACTCACTTTGAACTTCTCTGGATGTTTTATGTTTAATACCACATTCTTATGATGTGGCCCTGACTTAACTGGAACTCATTGAAGAACAAGCTAGTCTCAAACTTACATAGTTCCTTCTCCCTCTACTGCTTGCATGCCTGTGGGCCATCACACCTGGTCCTTTTCTTTCTGTTTTCATACCAAGAGCAGGGAGCCTAGAATATTCTAGACAGTAGTTTGAGTACTAAGCCATAATCCTATTCTCTTTCTCTGATTTCTGAACTCCCTGGGACAGTTTCATTTGCTTTCCTTAACCTTCAGTCCTTAATATTGTAAATATCTTCTCACCAAAATAAAAAACACTGTCTTAAGAACAAATATCAAGTCAGCCATAAATTTAAATGGTCATTTAAAGTATAAAATGCAATTGCCTTCTATAAATGACTAAAATCCTTCCAACTCATTTTCTTTGAAAAACATTATTATTATTATTGTATTTGTGTTATAATTTTACACGTCAGCCATGGGTTCCCCTGTCCTCCCCCCTCCCACCCCCACCTCCACCTTCCCCTTATCCCTTCCCCTCCATTCCCATCTCCTCCAGGACCAAGACACCCCTGGGGACTCATTTAAACCTGGTGGATTCAGTACAGGCAGGTCCAGTCCCCTCCTTCCAGGCTGAGCATGTGTCCCTGTGTAAGCCCAAGGTTCCAAATAGCCAGCTCATGCACTAAGCACAGGTCCTGGTCCCACAGACTGGATGCCTCCCAAGCAGATCAAGCTATTCAATTGTCTCACTTATCCAGAGGGCCTGATCCAGCTGGGGGCTCCACAGCCTTTGGTTCATAATTCTTGTGCTTCCATTCGATTGGCTATTTGTCCCTGTGCTTTTTCCAATCTTGGTCTCAACAATTCACGCTCTTGCAGTCCCTCCTCCTTCTCGACAGTTGGACACCTGGAGCTCCACCTGGGGCCTGGCTGAGGATCTCTGCATCCACTTCCATCAGTTATTGGATGAGAGTTCCAGCATGACTGTTAGGGTGTTTAGCCATCTGATCACCAGACTAGGTCAGATCAGGCTTTCTCTCGACCATTGCCAGCAGTCTACAGAGGATATGTCATTGTGGATTTCTGGGGACCTCTCCAGCACTATTCCCGTTCTCATTTATCATGGTCTGTTATTCCTTGTTCTTCTCCCTTTCTGTTCTTGATCCAGCTGGGATCTCCTGCTCCCCTAAGCTTTCTTTCCCTCAAATCTTGCCCTTCATTACTCCCACTGTCGTCCAGGTTGTTCATGTAGATCTCATCCATTTCTCTGTCATTGGGTGATCCCTGGGTCTTTCCTAGGGTCCCAATTTCTAATAGCTTCCCTGGAGTTGTATTGCAGTCTAGTCATCGTTGGAAAAACATATTTTTAATCATTTCTTGGTAATCAAATTTTGTTAATCTCTCTGCAACTCTGGCAAGCAATTAAGACTATAAAACATTCATATTATTTTACTTTGCTTGTAATATAATTTTTGTGTAGCAAAGTAATTAGTGCTGTTAATAAATACAAAACGAAAGTATAGAAAGAAAACAAGAAAATGAACAGAAAGTCCAAACTATGGCTTTAATAGTTATGCATTCACTATGTATTTTACTAGGTGCGTACTTCATTCAAGCCTAATGTGCGTTTTCAGTGGCACATTTCAGAATCATTAAGTTTCTTCCTCCAGAGAGAATATTCTATATGAAGGATAACAGTAATCATTTAAAATAAAAGAGAAAGGATAGAAAGGGTAATGGCAGGGTTTCTGTGTCTGTGCATCAGTTGTCTGATACCTCTCTAGTCCCCTCATCCAGCAGACCATTCCTATATTGGTTAGCTGGTCACTGGGAAAGCCACCGCAGCATCCTGCTTACATTCCACCCCTTTTATGTTGCCCCTCCTCAGTGGGTCTCCCTGCTAAGACGTTGGCTACACCTGAAAGTTTCAGGGGGTAAGTTCATGAAGCATTTTAGTACCAATCCTGAAACCATCTCCTAACCAGATGCTTAATCCTAGGAAGAATAAAAGGTGCCGGAAAAGAAGTCCTTTGTAAAACAGCACAACAGAGACTTCAGCATTCAGCTCTCCACAGTGTGCTTTGTATAATATTGTAGTCAACATCTTCTGCCATATTTGGTCCTTATCCATCACAATAATTTTAGGAATCACTTTATAGCATGCATGTATAAAATGATATTTTTAAAAAAGTCATTGAATCTCAGAGTTCCTCCTGTGCCCTGAGACAGTTGATGAGTGGAAACAAAAGAAAAGGACTAATGAAACACACAGAGGAAGTGAAAAGGGACCAATGCAAACACACAGCCATTTGTGCAGCCCCCACAGCAGGAAGTGGATGCAGTCGGTGCCTTTTGTCACTGCAGAGTTACTTGCCTTGCAAGCTGTAGATTTCTCCAACGCTGTTCTGACGCGTGATGTGATGCCAGTATGCACTGCGAGGAAGAGAGATGGATTTTGATACCGTCATTGGTTCAGTCAGGCTTGTCTGAAGCTGAAAGAGAAGGAAAGTGTATCTTAGGCTTTCCTGGAGATATCAACCTCCAATCAACCTTTTAAAATGCCAAGGATTAAATGTGAGTGACAGAAAGAAGAATATGTGAAAGATACCCATGTAATTCCTCATTCAATGGTAACTGTGTCAAAAGTGAAATTGCCGCTGATAGATTTCCCATGCTCCTGTGGCCCCACAGATGTGCACATATGGACAGCACTGACTAGACTTGGAGGGAGGGAGGGAGAGAGAGAGAGAACATTGGAAAAGGGCATGTTGGGGGGATATGGGGAGATTTGCAGGAGGAAAATGACGTAGATAAGATCATATATCATTGTATAAATGTATGAAATTATTAAAAATAAGGAAACATCTAGAAAAGTAGGAAAGGAAGAAAGAAAGAAAGAAAATAGCTCAATGCGTGAAAGAGCTTGCTGCACAAGAACAAAGACTTGTATCTGCTCAGAAAGCCGGATGGCCAGGTACATTCCTGGAACCCCAGCGCTGCAGGAGTGAACACTTGAGCAGGGTCATGTGGGTCTGTCTACTCATCTGAGAGTGCACTCCAGGTTCAGTAAGAGGTCCTGTTTCGAGGGGATAAGTTGGAGTGCCATAAAGCAGGCTACTTGTTGGTCTTTTGGCTTCTATTCACAGGTATTCACCTGGCCACACATTTGCACACACCACACACATACCACATGCTACTATAAATATTAAAACACACATCAAAAAAAGAAAAAAAAAGCATATATTCTTGTTAAGACTGGAATCTGACTCATTAAAAGGGGCACTAAGAATCTCAATGGCTTCTTGCCAATGGAGAAAGAACAATGGCAAATACCTGGGGGTAATCAGTTGCAGGCCACCTTGTGAGCTGGTTTGCATTTCAGTGGTTGAGAATTTACACTGCTCACAGTGTTTTCTAATGTATAGAATGGTGAAATAATTCAAGAAACGAAGGAGCAGGCTGTCAGAGTGACATGTCCTAGAAAAGGTGCCAAACACAAGAGAGCCATTTTCAGACTTTTCCTAACACCTCCTCCCACCTTTGTGTAGGGATGCTTTCTTTAATGCATCATTTTCTTGCGCATACTGAATGAATATTCTCTCTGAGAATCTTGGTGATAGGAGAGCTAAATGTGTTTGTATTTTGAATGTACTGTTTTGAGATTAGCTGATTACATCATTCCTGGGGCATATGATTAACAAACAAAAAAGAAATGGATTTGCAATTTTAAGAAAGAAGTTTATGCTTATTTATTCATATTGTTTTAAAAATACAGAAATGGTTTTATTTCATTTTTGTTACTTTAACACGACCTGAGCAATGTACAAACAGGCCACTTGGCTTACTGCCATCCCAAAAGCTAAGAATTCCATCAGATAACTTCTGAGGCCTATAGCAGAGAGGTCTCTGCTTTGTTGTGACTTTTCCATCACTGCTGTATTTGGAAAATGCCTCAATTTATGCTGTTCTTTGTTCTGTTGCTATAAAATCTTCGTGAAATGCTATCACATTGGAACATGGAATTTGGAGTAATCTGAATTTGGTATCTTATACAAGATCAACACACTGAGTTTCTTTGAAAGCCTGCCACCAGAGCAAGTCTGCAGCTGATTCTTACATATCTCAAATGATACTTTTCAAGTTCTCTTCCCTATTTACACAATGTGCATGCTCCTCATACCATGTTCCATGTACTTTGTTTGGTATGTGGAGGGATGTGGAGGAAAACAGATTTTGTTTTCTGTGCTGAGATTAAGTAGCACTTTCTGTACCTGCAGCATCCCTATTATTAATGCCCCAACCCTGACAGCTGAAAACAGTTGTGTATAGGGATACCCATGTTTAGATACCATCAAATATGCCCACATAGGTAAACTTCATCTCCCACTATTGTACAGAAGTAGAGGCAGGTTTCATTTTATGATGGTGTTATGGAGAGAGGAAGCCAACTTCTTGTATGAAACATGGAGTTTATTAAGCACAAATCTTTATTTAATTCATGGCAGCAATGCCATTAATAACATCAACTAAAGTGAATTCATACTAATCATAGTTCAGTTTATTATCTCATTTTTACTATTTTCTTAATCTAGTATAATTTATTATTTTTCATAAAATAGAGATTTCTGAAATTAAATGAAAGTCATTTTTCTTTCCTTTAAATTAAAGTTTAATTTTGGTAAATATTTTTTTTTACACCAAATGGTCAGTCTTGAGCATCATAGAAACACAATAAGCATATGGTAACTATTGAAAGTAAATACCAGGAAACCAGCAGAAAATTCCCCCTTACACATCTGAGGCATCTCACATCTTGTGGCCATAGTTCTCCCTTTCCATGCTGTTAATGTCTTTAGCTATACTCAATTTTTTCATTCCTTGGCCTTAACTTTAGTTACTTTCTATTTTTTTGTAGACAGAAAGACATCTGAACCTAAAAGTGGGTTATGGATTTTTCTTGACCTGTTTACCTATGTTTTCTTGTTTACCTATTGTTTTCCTGGACACCAGAGTGTCACTCACCATTCACCTGTATAAAGTACTCTTATAGAGTGAACTTGTTCTCACCAATTGCCTTGAAGTACAATATCCCAGTGTGATCATATTTAGAAGTAGGTTCTATGAGGAGGCTAATTAAGGATAAAAGAAGAGCACAGGGTGCAACCCTAGTCCAAGAGGATGGTGACCTAATAAAAAGAGGAAGAGGCTCCAGGGTATAATAGTCATAGAAAAAAGGCCATGGAATGGCACTAGAAAATGGACATTTACAATGCAAGCATTGAGACATCAGAAAAAACTAAACCTGTTCAATGTTGATTTAGAACTTTCAGACTACAGAACTGTGAAAAAGCAAATGTATGTTGGTTAAGCCATCCACTCTACAGTATCTCTTACAGCCATTCCAGACTAATATAGGAGACATTAAGTAACCTAACAAGGAAGATGTGCACTATCAAATCTTGTATATAGGTGAGATCTATATATAGTAGTTTTTAATTGTCTTATTACCTTTAAAAATGTATTAAAAATTTGCCTATGGATAGCCATAGTAGAGAAAATTATATTTATAGTAGAAAGAAATATACACATTTGCATATATATGTAAAAGAAAAATTATGAGACCATTTGTAGAAACCTACAATTGGGGTTTCTACTGGTCTGATAAAGCACTGTGACCAAAAGCAACTCAGGAAAGGGTTTATTTCATTTTGAAACTCATCACTGAGGTAAGTAAGTTAGGGTCAGAACTCAAGACAGGAACAGGAAGGCAGAAACTGCAGCAGAAGCCCTGCAGCAACACTGCCTACTGATGTGCTGCTATGGCTCTCTCAGTCTGCTTTTATATACAGTTTAGGACCACCTGCCTAGGGATGTTGTCACCCTCGGTGGCCTAGGCTGTCTCACATCCATCATTATGAAGAAAATACCATTCAAACTTGGCTGTAGGCAATTTGACAAAGACATTTTCTCAGTTGAGTTTTTTTTTTTTAATTTTTGTTTTGTTTTGTTTTTGTTTGCTAGATAATGCTAGCTTGTGTCAAGTTGAAAAAAAACAGGACACCATTTCTGTCTTACTATTGTGTTTTAATAAATGAAACAGGATTGATTTCATGATTTCTAGTTTTTCTTTTGGGAGAATCTGCTATACTGCTATTTTGTGTGTGTGTGTGTGTGTGTGTGTGTGTGTGTTTTATCTAATGAGAAACTGTTTAAGAAACTACAATAAATCCTGGACCTTCGTGACGGCTTCACTGAGTACTTAACTACTAACTCTCCTGCAGGCAGCATTCACTGGCTTCTAGTTTTGCATGGGCAGGGTTAGGATGCAGAAAGGATGCTTCAGCAGAGATGCAGAAAATCAGTCCGATAGGAGAGCAGTTAGTTCAACCTTTGAAACACTTGCCAGTGCTTTCTGCCACCTCCCTCTCATTGTAACCATTTGAAACAACATTTAGTTCACAGGGAGTCTGAGCAGTGAACCAGAAAATGCTTATTTAGTGTCTGAAAAGAGTGCATGCAGGTCACAGCTCAACCAAGTGTGAAGAGTGGTTGAGATGTCTGTGTTCTACCTGAGAGCACAGCCCACGAAGGCAAAGCCAAAGAACATGACTTTGGCCCAAAGTGCTCCATACACAAATGAAGTTGGTACCTATATGAGCAGGCTGCCTTAGATCTTTTTTGGGCAATCAATTAAAAATGTTATTTATTTGTAGATATGTGAGATCTATATATAGGTAATATAAAAATAGATCCGTACTATTTGCAAAAACAGAGCAAGCAAAGGAATGACATTGGAGGTGAAGATACATGTTTGGTCTATGCCAAGGTGATCTATAGAAGTACAGAACCTAAGAAAAAATAAATAGAAGGAATATTTGATCAATGTGGGCAGGTGGGGAAATATAGGACAGAGATGAACAGCGCTAAGCAGGATGTGTATATTCATTAGCATACCTGCATGTGTATGTGAGTGTCCGTATGTACACCTGAATGCTTCAAACTAGAAAAGGATAGTATCTTTCTTTTCCTGTTTATATGATAAAATACTGTGACAAACACAACTTACAGGAGAAAAGATTGGTTTATACTTCCAGGATACAAACACAGAGGTGAGAAAGTCAAGGCAGCATGAGCACAGCCGCCATATCACTATCATGGTCAGGAGGAGCAGGCAGTGAATGCCACTGCTCTTAGCCTGCTTTCCTTATTTATATACAGTCCAGGACCGCAGGCAAGGAATGGTGCCATCAACAGTGGGTGGCACGTCCGCTTTGAATTGTAAATCAAGAAAATCTCCCATAGACTTATCTCTCAGCTGATTTTTAGATCTGTCTAGTTAAAAATTAACACTAATTGTCACACCTCTGTGATGAGTTAAATGCTTCATGGGTTATAAGTTAACAGGTTCTTTGATGTGTCTGAAACAGGAGAGGATGGATAAGAACAAATGTAAAAAAATGTAACTATTACAAAGACACCAATAACCAAAAAACATACTAATATAATGTGTAACATGTGAAATGTATGTTTGTTATAAAAAGAAAAATGTTGTGCTTTGTAATAAACAAGTATGTACAAGGCACTCCCAGTTGAGAATGCTATGTTTTATTTGTCCTTACAAACAAGTTCATGAAACTTTAAAATTGTATGTAAACAGAGACCCCAGGGACAGTAAACCAGCCATGCTTGGCACTGTTTGTAGTAATTAAAACAACCCTCTGAAGTTTGATGGTTTATGGGCAATTGGTTTCTCGCAGACTTGGCTTAATTTTCAGTAGGGGACACCTCACACTTAATCTTCCATTTTATTCAAGATAAATGGGAAGGGATTAGAAGACATTTTGCTGAGTTTGTTCCAAGGTAACAAATAAAATGTAATTTACACAGTCATTTAATGGAAATTGTTAGATATCATTCATTTGATCTTCATAGAATATTATTTTAATTTAGCTTGGAACAGTGATTGTTACTACTGTATGTTTTAATTATATACTAACAAATTATATTTAGGTAATTTGAAAAAATATAAAACAAATTCTAACATTAGACTAATGGCATTAAAAGAAGCAGTTTTAACAATGTTCTTTTATTTTTAAAATCAATGATACTTTTAAGAATATATGTGCATTCAAGCCAGGTTTGATGTTCTATGCTTATAATCCTAGTTACTCAAGAGACTGAGGTGGGAAGTTTCTGAGATCAAGGCTTGCCCAGGACAATTAATGAATCCTGAATCAAAATAAAAAGAAGGGAAAAAAAGCCTTGAAATAAAGGTTTGTGGGGGAGTCCTTATGTTTTGTCTCCAACAGCACAGTGATTAAAAGATTTCTGCATATCCTTAGAGTATCTCACATGTGTAAATTAGAGAGTGGATGTATTTACAGAACTACTCTTTTAACATAAGGATACTGATAAACACATGCTAAATACTAAACTTCAAGGTTGTTTACATCACAATTTTGCTCCTTTAAAACTTTAAGTAGATAATGCTTTCTGTAAGTAATTTTCAGTATTGAAAGCTGGGGTAAGATGCATTTTTATCCCATTTGCACATGTAGCTAATTTCTCTTTGTTAGACTCTTTATGAATTATCTCCAAGTTTTCAAGAAAGCCCTGCTTGTATACTAACTTTCTAAAGTTAGTTATTTGCAGGCTCCCCATAACCTCTTCTAGGAAGAGGTAAATAAAGAAGCTGCTTTGTATCACATGGCTCTGTTAGTGTTACCAGTGAATGCCACTTCCACACACCACACAAGCTTTCACCTAACACCACAGGACGTAGAGTTGAGATTGATTACCTTCACCAAAAGCAGCACTGTTTATCCTCCCACAGTTTTTTACTTTATCAAATAGGAACTTGCTACATTGCCCTTGAATCTGTGATCGTCCTGTTTTAGGTTCCCAACTGCCAGGATTCTAGGCGTATGCCAGGTCATCCATTCTCACCCATCAAATGTTATCTTGACTTTTAAGATTTATTTGGCTTTGATTGTGTGTTTTGAAATAATGTAGCCTCGACCTTGCAATGTTGTATTTGTATACTGAGTTGTTTTAACCTTTGGAATCTATTGTTTCATTTAAGAAAGTATCTGATAATAAGGGTTTCTCATTGTTATTTAGCTCCTGCAATAAGATAAAAGGAATAGACATACATGGAATAATGACTTTTTGTATTAGGCAGCCCCTTTTCTTATATAGTAACAGCTTTAATTGATTAGAAGTAAGAAATATCTATCACCTTCCTCCCCTGTCTACACTACATACACATGTAGTCTCTACAGTGGCATCTGAACTATTCACAACTCATTCTATGTTAAAGGAGAGTGAAGTATCTTTGTGCTGATACTGTATTATAGCCTCAGTGACCAGACAATTATATAGGCTTCTGCCATGTCCATTTTATTGTTCATTTTTGAGAAAATATGTGATTTTCATGTGCATATATCCTATCATGTATGTTTATAAAAACTAATTGTGGTTTTGTGTGTGTGTGTGTGTGTTTTGAAATGAAACACTAATAAGTAAAGTGATTATTTAGGATAAGTTCACATTCATTATTGACCATAGTGGTATATTTTAATTGAGTTGTGTTGATTAATTACCATCAATGAATATCAAAAGAAGAAAAATTTCATGGATATGTTTTTGACATTTCACAATAGATACTTTATTATTGTCATTAATAACTGATACTCTTGTCTTCTGATTATTATTAATGTTGAGTAGTAGGGTCTTGAACTTTGAAAAGTAAATTTGTTTGCATTTACTCTTTTAAAGAGATTTTTAAAAATTTGTACTTGTATATGTATATATACACATGTGTGTTTGTGCATATATATGCATGTATGTGTGAGTACCCATGGAAACCAGAAGAAAGTACCAGACTCCTTGGAGTTAGAGTTAGAAGCAGTAGTGGGTACTGCAGACTAAACCCTGGACCTCTGCAAGAGCAGCAAGTGCTCTTAACTGCTGAGCATTTCTCTAGCTTTTGTATTTAGTTTTAATAGATATCATTTGCCCCATGCATATGATTCCTGGAGTTTTAAAAGCTTCTGTGACTATACCCAGACAAGTATGTTAAAGATGTTCTGTGTATCACCACAGTAAGATGCTTCATACTTTTGCTGTAGAAAATTTTATCTTTTTCATGCTTGATAGAACTCCCTCGGAATGTGTCCAAGAAGAATGTTTTAATGGAATCCTACAGTGGAAGCCAAACTGCTAAGAATAGAAGCCATATGGGAGGCCTTGTAGTTCCTTTAAAAGTTATAAATGAGTGTATGCTTGCCACTTATACAAACTATTACTCTATTTCACATGCTCTGAAATTTCAACCATTTTAAGTCAAACCTCCATTATACTAAGCACTCCAAATGATTGGTTCTGCCACTCAAACTGTGGCTTACGTTTGAGTGAGAGCTGCTGAAATGAAGAAGGAAAAAGAAACAAAACCAAATCTGTCATCTTGGAATTGATACAATATGGTAGTGCTTTCCAGCTCATGCAACTGCCTATGAGACTGACATGCTATCTCCTTGCTGGTAGAGCACGTCATGTAACTATTTAGATAGAAGATCACTTTGTAGAGGAGTGGTGAGTAAGTGCTTCAGTAAAGTTTAATTGGAGAGGGATGAGTTCATTCAGTTTCTATGGCTATTTAAATTACTTTATTGCAGAGCTCACTCCCTTCTCTTTCTATCCTGTCTTCACTGTGACAATGAAAATAAGGATTTCAGAAAAAACATTTTAAATATTGATGTTTTTGTTTTGTTTTTCTAGACAGGGTTTCTCTGTATAACTTCCTGGGTGTCCTAGAACTCACTTCGTAGACTAGGCTTGTCTTGAACTCATAATAGCTGCCTTTGTCTCCTAAGTGCCGGGATTAAAGGCATGCACCACTACTGTCCTAATAAATATTGATTACTTTTACAAAAGGATAAAGCATAAATTTCTATATGAGGATATCTCAAATAGGCTTTTGAGTTACCTGTGATATCACAAGTTCAGAAATTACTACTCAAAATGTCTTTCTTTTATTTACTTATGTTTAATGTATCAGGAAAATGTTTCTTTCATTCATGTTTTCCTCAGTTATTGTTTAAACCATAGGCATTTTTACCATGTCTATAATCTCAGTTAAACAACATAAAAAGAATTTAAAAAGAAGTTTCCTACATCCTTCCTCCTCTCAATCACTTTGAGATCTTCCAAAATAAATGTCTGTGTATTTAGGGACATTTGTGACTTTCCTGTCTATCATAGGTAGATCTGTATTCAAATTCAGCAGGGTGTAACATGGAGCATGTGTCTCTGAGCCTCTGATGGATGGTTTCATTTACAAGGGAGGTCAACATTCCCCTGGGCAGTATGGTATATTGATAGCAGAGCATCTTTTGGAAATGAAATTTGATGAATTTCCATAGTTCTAGAAAGAAGATTGTTATCTATGAGACAGAAATGGATTATAGATATGCCATTCTATTTAAATATCTAAATTAAATACTTGTATCAATGAGATGAATATTAGTAATGTATCAGAAATAGCTCCAGTTTAAAATGTAGTATACTGGCTTAATTCTCCAATGTACCCCAAGCAAAACTCTTTTTTTCTTGCTGTATTTAAAATATTTATATTAATTCTTTGAGGATTTCATGTGTGTGCAGACATATGCACCTGTCATGACAAGTATGGATGTCAGAGGACAGATTTTAGGAACTGATTCTTTCCTTTCACTGTGTGGGTTCCAAGGATTGAACTCAGGTTGTCAGACTTCACTACAAGCACCCTTACCTGCTGAACTATCTCATCAGCCCTTTTAAGTGACAATAGAAAAATGCCATGACTTAGATGAATGGAGACATCAAAATACACCAGCTGAGGAGGCTCCAGTGAAGAATGTTAATAATGGCAAAACCAGCTTTAACAACCAGGTGTTATTGGAAGATCTTGTTGAATTCCTTCTTTTCAGGAAGAAACGGCAGTTGAGACACTATTTTTATTGTATTTTGTGCAAGTCTATAAATTCACAAATCATGTATCATTAAAAAGGTAAAAGTAAATGCTTTTAATTTCCTGTAAACTTTATGTTTATGGCATCCATTGATTATAGAGTTTCTGGTTACTTAATCTTTCAAAAGTCTTTTAAAGTATATGAAAGTACATAATAATTTAAATAGTAATATCACATGGCCTGGTTTGAAAACAAAACAAATTAGAAATTCACTGTCACCATTTTTCTTATGGTAGATATGTAGATATAGTAAACACAGTGCCAACTTTTTGCATCTTAGAGGATTTTAGATATTATTTTAACACCTATTTTGTACTTTGCCTAGTTTTCACACAGAACTTTATCTTATTTTAAATTGAAAACAGGAACCAGACAGAAAGTGCTAAAATGGTCTTTCATGCTTGTTGGAAAGTTTCATGTGTTTAGAGGAGGTATATTAAAGGGGAAAATAATATCGTGGAGACTGGGATGCCCCTGATAATGGTTTTAGAACTTCGTGTTCTTGAGAAGTTACCAAGCTGAGATAGACTGCCCTCAGAAAAGTATTTGATTAGCTTATTCTGAAGAATGGACTAGATAGGAAGTAATTTAATTTTACTAGCATTGAGCTTCACAGAAAAGCATACCTGTAAAATTGATATGGAATCTCATTCAAATGATCTTTTTACATTTGATTTGACGGATTCCATTGTTGAGCCTCACTGAGCCCACAGTTTGAGCATCTGAACCTCGTAGACAGGGAACACACTCCAACTTTAGAATGTCTGAGATTCTTTTACAGGTATCCATCATCTCTAAGTCTTTAGTGATAACTGTCTGACTCTTTCTTCAGGTTTAGCAGACTATGATAAGCATACAGCAGCCCCAACTGATTTTATTAATTTTTATTTAAAATTATTTTATTCAAGATTGTTAGGCATCCTTGAAAGAGTGTGAATGATAAGCTGTCACCACATGTAGGCTGAATAAGTTGCTTTCTTCACAGATATTGCAATGTTTCAAGTATTCAAAATCAACATGTATGCTGTCACCATCATAAGATGAAGTGTTTCATGAGCATGTGTATGTATCAGGCAACTAAATGGACAGAACTACTATAGCTCTATTGCATAGGAGAGAGGGATCTTTAGAGATTTAATACCCTGCCCAGGAGTACAATCTGTAAGCAATGATGTTGGGCAGTGAATTTGGAGCCCAAACATGATCCTGTGTTTTATGACCAATAATTGTAGTCTATTGAAATAATTCTCAATGTTTTATTCATGAAAATACAATAAAATTCCTCTATGATAATTTGGACAGTTAAAACAAGTATAAGTAACAAATTTCAACTCCTGCCTCATTCTCTAAGCAATCCACACAGCTCTGGGTACCCAAGGCAACAGGTCATGCACAGATATATGGAGAGCAGGGCTTCTAAGTCCTGCACAAAAATAACTTCTGATAGAGTGAGTAGGGTATTGGCAGACCTTAGAGGTTGGCCTTCATAGGCTTGGTAATGGGCAGAGCATGGGTGGACACCATGCACTGCACAAATGGACTCTTAGAAATATAGTTTGCATCAGCACAGGGAGATTCATTTACAAGCATTAGGTTACAGGGATGGAGTCTTACCCGGGCCTTCTGCTCCATTTCTAGCATTAATCTTTCATGCTGCTCAGCTATGGCCAGTGTTGCAGAATGGACCTTTTGGTAGATCATTTCTCCTTCCCTTGTTTGAAAGGTGAATAGTCCTTCTCCCGTGTCACACATTCTATGAAAAAAAGAGATAAAGAGATGGGTCTCTGTGGATTCAAATATGCCAACAGTTTCTGTATAAAAAATGCTCTTACTCTCAGGTTTCCTCCTTCCTGCTAGTTCATTCTTAGACAAATCACTCAATACATGCATCTCCAAATGGCACATTAGGGGGAACTAAAGGTGAATATGCATGTGTACTCAAGTTTTTAAAAGCTTTTCAAACTGTGCAGGAACAAGTGAAAATGATTTAGACATGCTCAGTGTGGGAGTCTGAATATTGACAGTGGGGTTTCCCTACTCTCAAAAATAGCTACCATATGCTTTACCTTTTGGGCAAAGAAAAGGAGTTTTAATGTCTATCACACATACCCTATTTGAATTTAGGAATATTTGGCTTTAACATAGATTTTGACAATATCAGGGGTGTAAATTTAGGCAAGATGCTCACCTACTTATCTTTGTGACATTTCCAAAATTGGAATAATAGAACCAAGTCAAACAACCTTAAATGTAAAAGAGTTGGCAAACAGTTTACAGTGTTGCTTAGTATACTCAGAGTGTTAAAAGTTGTTAGCTACATTCATCATAAAGTTTGGATCTAACAATAATTGAAGTTTAGAGGTCATTGAGAAAATATCTATCCCAGAGAAAGGTTGAGTTGATCTATTTTTGCATGAAGCAAACAGTTATGCTTTTATGTTATGAATTAGGAAGAAGAATATAGTTAGTACTATAGGTGACAACGTATAATAATAATGAAATTCTTGCTATTCTAGCAGAAATACTAAAATTTAAGTTCATTTTCAGTTATTTAATGATAATCACTTGATAAGACAGTCTACATTGAAAATTATTAGACAGTAGATTTACAAATTAATATTATTTGTTAATAAAGACTAATTATAAATTAAAATCTTTTTAAATTAGTATTTTAGCCCAGCTTTAGCCCATAACTAAAGAGTATCTATATCCATGTGATAATAGATCTCTAATATGAAGAACTAGCTATGTTTCTATGCTGCCAGTTTTAAGTTAATATCATTGAAAGATTTACAGGTTACAATGTCAAAATATTCATGAGACAAAAACTATTAGACAATTTGGATTCTTCTCTATGACTCTCCAAGGGGATTTTAGTAACAAAGAAATGTCTCAAGAGACTTCCAACATTGCCCAGGCTGTGATTGCCATCCCCCCGGGCCCATCCAACCAGTACTTAGCTTCTGTGAAAGCAATCTTAATAAAATTCACACGGCATGAAATGGAAAGTCCTGGGGAAAAATCAAGAGTTTTCACAAAGTGAAACAAATGGGCTATCTTTGTTGATGTAGGGGTATTTGGAAATGCAAAAGCCACAGAAAAACCATTGATAAGTCCTGAGTGCATCCTGTTTGAGGTGGAGATTTTGTTCACTGTCAAGTGCAGAACACTGTTTGTTAGCCTCAAGAAATGAGATAATGAAGGCACAAATTGTTATTTCACACTCAGTCATTGAGATGTGAAATGCTGATCCCTGTCCACTTCCCAAGACTTGATTCTGCCTAGTGTGGGACTCTGAATGCTTACAGGAAGGTTTCCCTAATTTTGGAAATAACTACCATTCACTTTCTTTGAGAAAGGAACAAGCATTTGAATGTATTATAAAATGTAAAGAAACATTAAGTACGAAGAGCTTCTGCACTGTGATTATATCAACCAAGGTCAAGGTTCAGATTCTTCACATGATGGATTCAAGCTTTTTGTTTTTGTCAGTCAGGTTGACTTGAGAAGGTTAGGAGTCCTTGCCTTAGCATGTTCTGTCTGAAGGAGGATATGGAACAGAAATGTAGAGTTTTTCTTATTGGTTTAAACAGTGTCATGGTAGCAAGTCAATAAATACTACAGGACAGGCTAAGGAGGATGCAATAACTTAGATTGCTTTTGACTTGCTTTTCAAATTAAGGCCTCAAGACAGCAATACCTGTACCAGTGAAAAATTATTCATGTCCTGACTTAAAATATGTATCTTAACAAAGTTCTACATATTCATATGAACATTGTGAGACTCAATGTACTCTTTCCCTAAAGTGGGAAGAGCTCAGAGGTGGTCATTGTATTTGAACATCTCAACTCTATGCCCACCAGCTTGACATTAAAGATATTCAATGGTGCATTTACTTTGTGAAAAGGTTAAAACATGGATGCTGTGTATTTGTCCTAACTCCAACTAAAGGTTTTGTTCATAATTAAAGATAAGGGTATTATCTCTCTTCACAATTAAGATATTTGTACAGAATAATACTTTTTAATTAAATTAAAAATTTTAATTATGTATAGGAGTGTGTCTCTGTACAAGTATTATCACATGTTTGCATAGAGGCTACATCCTCAGAGTCCATAGTAAGTCATAAGCTCCTTTGGAGCTAGAGCTACAGGTGGTAAAGAGATGCCTGACATGGGTTCTGGGAACTGAATTTGGGTGCTCTGGAGAAAGCACTCTTAATTGCTGAGCTTTCTCCAGCCCCCCCCCCCTTTTTTTAGGTAGATGTATTTGTAGAGTTTTAATTTCCATATTGGCTTGACTAGTTTACATCCACACAGGCAGTGCACAAAGGGTTCCCTCTGCTCACAGTTTCACCAGCATTGGTTATTATTGGTTTTCTTTTTCTTTTGTTTCTTGTTATAGCTTTTTTTTTTATTATGTGTTTTAATTTTATACATCAGCCAAGGGTTCCCCTGTCCTCCCCCCTCCCGCCCCCACCCCCACCTTCACCCCAGCCCCTTCCCTCCATTCCCATGTCCTCCAGGACCAAGACACCCCTGGGGACTCATTTAAACCTGGTAGATTCAGTACAGGCAGGTCCAGTCCCCTCCTTCCAGGCTGAGCATGTGTCCCTGTGTAAGCCCAAGGTTCCAAACAGCCAGCTCATGCACCAAGGACAGGTCCTGGTCCCACAGCCTGGGAGCCTCCCAAGCAGATCAAGCTATTCAATTGTCTCATTTATCCAGAGGGCCTGATCCAACTGGGGGCTCCACAGCCTTTGGTTCATAATTCATGTGCTTCCATTCGATTGGCTATTTGTCCCTGTGCTTTTTGCAATCTTGGATTCAACAATTCACACTCTTGCAGTCCCTCCTCCTTCTCGACAGTTGGACACCTGGAGCTCCACCTGGAGCCTGGCCAAGGATCTCTGCATCCACTTCCATCAGTTGTTGGATGAGAGTTCCAAGATGATTGCTAGGCTGTTTAGTCATCTGATCACCAGACTAGGTCAGATCAGGCTTTCTCTCGACCACTGCCAGCAGTCTACAGAGGATATATCATTGTGGATTTCTGGGGACTTCTAGAGCACTCTGCCTATTCCTGTTCTCATGTGGTCTTCATTTATCATGGTCTGTTATTCCTTGTTCTCCCTTTCTGTTCTTGATCCAGCTGGGATCTCCTGCTCCCCTAAACTTTCTTTCCCTCAAATCTTGCCCTTCATTACTCCCACTGTCGTCTAGGCTGTTCATGTAGGGTTAGGGTCCAGCCCCCTCTTTATCTAAATTAAGTTGTTGAAGGTCTCCTTCAGCCCTAAAGAATAGTCTGGACCCTTATAAAAATTTTAGAAGGTTAATAGGGTAGACACACTTGTTCCAGGGTTTGTTTTGTTTTATCTGATCATTATTAGGAAGGGAATTATGTCAGTCTTGGACTCTGGAGATGATAGCATAAATTTGGACTTTCAGGTCATGGACTGTCCTATACATTTATTACCTATTTTAAAGCTGGCCCTGTAAATTAGGCACTGCTGTGTGATTGAGAATTAAAAAGGAGAGAAAACAAGCATTATTTCTGAAACTATCCAAGTAGCAGAGGGGAGAAAACCATTGGTTAAGAAGCTCTATATAATATCCTTAAGTACCACAATGTGGATGTACTATGATGTGAACCATAGAGGCCTGATCTGAACACAGTTTTAAACTGTTGACTCTGACTTTTCATGTGTAAAATGGGGCCAACAAAACTTGTTCATAAGTTTTAAAGTTCAGTTTTATTTATTGGCTCGTGAAATGACCCAGTAAAGATGCTAATGATCAGGGCAAGCCTAGTTTGGCACATCTAGGTTACCAAACCTTCCTCCTTCATTTCATATTAAAGACCTTCTTCAAGATGGTTCTTGGGATATTACTTCTGTTTCTGTTAGAAGCCTTCGGTCCTGCTGGACTAATCAGATGAATAACAATGATGTGACTTAGGTGGTAGGTGATTTTGATGCTGAAGGAGTTAAAATCTCAGGGTCTGTCTATATGGGGGCCCTTCAGGGAAGACTTGAATTTTAAGGCTCAAACTTGAATGTTAAGGCTCAAAGTCTTTGCTTGACAACACTTCTCATGTGCTCCCATCATTGCAAAGAGAATTGTATTCCACTCTAGAAGTCTGTGCCTCATCACCTCATCTCTTCATTCACTGGCTTTAACGTGTGTTGCATGGTAGTCAACCATATTGAGTAGAACAGCTTTGTCTTGTGAGTCTCATTAGAAAACCCTTATGATGCTGAGGGTTATTTTGGGCATAGTACCATTTGAGATGTCTAACACATGCTAGATTGTCAAGAGTATTACAACATGATCAGAATCTGAAAGTTTCAGACATTTCCCTGAATGGGGTACATTTTAGATTCTATTTCTTGAGGAAATCTCTGAGAATTTCTCCTCTATCTTTATCCCATCTCAGTCTCTACTTCCATAATGACTCAAACTTGCAAACTTTGGTCTCATTTCTGTTACGTTCTAATAAATATGGAGTATCAACGGTTTGTGAAACTGTGTGTGTTCATAAGAATTTACATTCCAAATGATGCACTTGTATTCCTGGTTTATGTTGTTGGCCTCAAGGAGATAAAGAGCCTTAACATATAGAGCAGTAGGGACATATTTCCTTGAGAAAACCCTCCATCACCAAACTGTAGCCAGTGTTATCCTTTCCTTATCTCTGAGTGAAAAAAAAATCTCTCTATGAAGTAGAGATTTAAAAATATCAATTTTTCAGGCCAGGCGGTGGTAGTGCACACCTTTAATCCCAGCACTCGGGAGGCAGAGCCATGCGGGTCTTTGTCAGTTTGAGGCCATCCTGGTCTACAGAGCAAGATCCAAGATCCAAGAAAGGTGCAAAGCTACACAGAGAAACCCTATCTCAAAAAACCAAAAAAAAAAAAAAAAAAAATGCTGTGGATATCGCTCTGTGTAAATAAAGTTCTGATTGGCCAGTGGCCAGGCAGGAAGTATAGGCAGAACAAGAGAGAAGAGAATTCTGGGAAGTAGAAGGCTGGTGAGAGACACCGCCAGCCGCCACCATGAAAAGCAACATGTAAAGACACTGGTAAGCCACAAGCCATATGGCAAAGTATAGACTAACAGAAAAGGGTTAATTTAAGATAGAAAAGGTAGATAACAAGCAGCCTGCCACGGCCATACAGTTTGTAAACAATATAAGTTTTTGTGTGCTTTCTTGGTTGGGTCTGAGCGACTGTGGGACTGGCGGGTAAGAGAGATTTGTCCTGACTGGGCCAGGCAGGAAAACTCTAACTACAAATGGCGCCCAACGTGTTGGCAAGAGTTTCCACCTAAAACCTGACAAAAAAGATTTTAAAACAGAGCTAAAAACAGCTTCCTAGTTGTCTCTCTCAAGTTAGCGGCAGCCTGCCGGTTTGAGCTACTGTGGCGGGTTCCTGGCGGGTTCCTGGCGTGTGTGTCTGACCTGCAGTGCAGCGGGAATGAGGAGTCTACAAGCAGCACTTTACTCTACTGTGTGCTGGATTTAGCCTTTGCTAGTTTAAAAAAAAAAAAAAAAAGGTTTCTGGGCTATGCGCTGCTTTGATAGAACTGCTTCTGATAGTTTTGGTACACATGGCTACAGACCCCGAGCTGGCGGTAAACTGTACCACCGCCATGTTGGGAAGCTGAGGTGAGCAGAGCCAGCAGCCACAGCAGCATTTCAGTCTTACAAAGATGGATATTACACAGAGAATCTGGTTTGTCTTGTCTTTGGGATTTTTAACTGCAAAAAAAGATTTGACCGTAAAAGCTGTTGAGTTAAACAAATATGTAAATTTTAAAGGTACCTTGACTTCAAAATTTGGATATAAGGATATGTTGCTTTGGAAAAGAGTCTCTGCTTTTGTTTCCACAGAAAGCCAGAGGCTATGGATTTGTTCCACATTAAGATACATCAGGCTTCATCAGCCAAGACCACCTGAAAGGTCTCCGATGATACCATGGCCCAGATGATCCAACATCCAGAATGGTTTCAAGACAACTGGCTCAGAGGTTCACCCTAATGGACTACTCCATAATCCTAAAATTTTCTTTGCATCCCCATAAGATACAGCGCCCCCCTCCAGCAGGAAGTAGTAAGAGAAACTACGCCCACATTCCCAAAATTATCAAGCTGGCTTTGTAGATGGAATTGGCTCATTCCTTCTCTAAACCCAGACATACTGCTAAAAGAAAAGGTTACGAGATTCTTGTGTCCCAAATAAGAAGAGCCCTCTGGTGTGGGACAGAGAAAAAACAATATTTTTCTTTAAAGCAGGTTGATTATAAATGAGATCTCTTTCTAAAGAAGAAAGGGGGATATGATATAGATATAATAGGATGAAAGGGTAGATTAGGGAACTTACTTCTAAAGAGCAACAACTTGTTTAAAATGTTTTACATTGGTTTAGATTTTAGTCTATTGATACAAACTTAGTTAATTTTGTTATATTGTGTGTATATTTCTACTCTTGTTTAAGGTATTATGTTCATATAGCTCATTTAAAATTGTAATGGATAATTAAAAATAGATTAATAACTGGTCATCTATGATAATCATACTCATAGCCATGTTAGTTAAGTCTTCTAGGTATACACAGAGATATTTCAGATAGACAGGTAATCTTCAAACACTTCAAAGGTCTACAGAATATGGCATTTAAAGTACTTGTAAAATTTAGACTTTCTGGACAGTGAGACATGTCTGCTCCTGGCAGCACCAATTTACTTCAGAGAGGAGGATGGGCATTGAAGACACTTCATATGGATTTTATCTTCACCTTGGCAAAAATAGCCATTTGGGCAAGAAACTGTTCTTGCCTGGACTGCTCGATCAACTGGACATGCAGGACCTATAGAAAGGTGACCACTGAACTTTGCTTGACAAAATGGTCCTTCAGGTTCCTGCTTCACAGAGGAAACTGCCAGACATTCTACAGGACACTTAGAGAAGTGACCAAGAGACTCTAGCCCTGTGGGCTGAAGAGAAATGCCCCAACTTTATGAAGGATCATTAGGTGACTGTCCAGGCTGCCAGCTGTCTCTGTCTACTCTTGCAAGACTCCTGAAAAATGCTTACATCCTTCTCCCGGTTATCAGGTAATATTATATCCTTCTGAGGTCTTTGATGTGGTTGAAGGCTAGATAGTTATAATTTCCTCAGTTATGATAAAAGATAAGTTAGATATAAAACCTTAGACTCACAAATATAAGATAGATAGGATATCTTCTTTAATATTGTAACTGTAATTCTTGCTTGATAATTATTTTGTTATATGTAATTGTACTATGTAAAAGTTAAAACCTTCCTTAAAAAAAAAAGAAAAGGGGAAGTGCTGTGGATATCGCTCTGTGTAAATAAAGTTCTGATTGGCCAGTGGCCAGGCAGGAAGTATAGGCGGAACAAGAGAGAAGAGAATTCTAGGAAGTAGAAGTCTGGGGAGAGACACCGCCAGCCGCCGCCATGAAAAGCAACATGTAAAGACACTGGTAAGCCACAAGCCATGTGGCAAAGTATAGACTAACAGAAATGGGTTAATTTAAGATAGAAAAGGTAGATAACAAGCAGCCTGCCACGGCCATACAGTTTGTAAACAATATAAGTTTTTGTGTACTTTCTTGGTTGGGTCTGAGCAACTTTGGGACTGGTGGGTAAGAGAGATTTGTCCTGACTGGGCCAGGCAGGAAAACTCTAACTACAAAAAAAAAAAAAAAAAAAAAAAAATCAAAAATTTTTTTTCTTCCAAATGACAAGCAAAAGAGGAAGGGATTGGTAATTGTGGGAGATGGAAGGAAGACTGAGTGGTAGGGGTGTGCCTATGAGTAAGATATAATGATATGTGCATATGAAGTTGTCATAGTTCAACTCATTATTTTGTAAACTTTAAAATTATTAAAGAAGACAAATATAGACAAACTTTTAGAATTTTTTGAGAGGGAGAAAGGGAAAACATGCAGCTGGGTAGGTAGGGAGTTATGAGGGATCTGGGAGGAGTTTGAGGATTAAGAATATAAAGTATGTTAAGTGAAAAAATAATAAAAATAAAAATTGGTGAAGCCCTGGGTTCAGATCCCACCACCACATACATCACTATGGTATCCTAAGCATTCAGAGGGAAGAAACTAGAAAATCAGAAAAAGTTCATGGTCATTCTTAGCTACATAGAGTGTTCAAAGCCAGCCTGGGACACATGAGGCTTTGTCTTAATCTCATCCTCCAGAATATAATTAAAGTAATTATCTGTAAGTTTCTGGGAAACATTGTGACTTATCTTCCACAAAGTTGTCAGCAGTGAAATAGAACCAAAACAGATTTCCTTATACTCCTGTATTTCTCTTTAGGATTTAAAATTTAATATTCAACTATAAACAGCCATGAAATCCTCAATGCCACAGTTTTCCTTCAGAGCAATTTAAACCAATTAACACTTTTATTCTGCTCATGATTTAATATTTATTATCACTTAACAATGTTGGTATTGTACTTCTTTACTATGGAAAGATCCTTTCTGAGAACTCTGGCGAGTCAAACTTAGAAATGATAGAAAGTCTAGAAACAGACCAGATGAATTTGTCAAGTAATTGACGAAATAGAATCCCAGATAGTAAGGAAGCTGGGATTTCACACAAATTGTGCTAGATAACTGTCATTAAAAAACAAACAAACCTATGTGTCTCCATTCCCATTTTTAAATAAAATGATGGTAAGTGTACAACACAAAAAATGTGAAAGACTTAGTACAGAGAAGGGAAGGAATTTCAGGTCAAAATGTGATTGATGAATCTACTTGTGAAAACACTGTGTATTATGTATGTGTGTGATGTATATGCATATGCCCGTGCAGGTATGCAGGCCTGTGTATGTATGAGGTGACCACAGATCGATACTGGGTGTCCTGTTCTGTCACTATATACCTTATTGTTGAGTCATGATCTGTCACTGAGCCTGGAACTATGATAGTGACCAGTGAGCCCCTATTGTTCTCCTCTCTTGTGGGCCCATGTGGGGTCACACTTGGCTTTTTACGTGGGTGCTGAGATTCTAATTCTGCTCCTACTGATTACACAGCAAGTGTTATTACCCAGAGATCCACCTCTCTCTAGCCTTGCAAAATTTATTTAAAAAAAATAAACCATAAGGTATAAGGAAACAAAACTAGAAGCAGTGGAATGAGCAGCAATAATAGTTTCTCACCTATAAAGTAGAATGGTGCCACAGTATTCTAGAGTGTTTGATTGTGTGTTTTGAACATTGAGATAATACACTCAACTCGTAGGAGTACCTGTAATGCAAATGTTATTAAGTGAATATTATCACTACTACTACTAAGGATAGATTTCTAAAATACATTGCTAATTGAGAACACAAGATGGAAATATTATGCACAGTGTGCTAATGTTTCTGTAAAAATATATGAGACGAAATTTCAGTGGCTATGAAGAATTAAAGAGATTTATTATTCAGCATTGTGCCTGTAGCAATCTTTTGGGAGGCAGCTCAGTGGCAGAGAGTTTTTGTAGCATGCAAAGGGTCCTGGATTCAGATTGCCACGTGTCAAAGACACAAAATCAGAATTGTTGGTAAATGATCTTACCACAAAAGTAAGTTGTGAGATGATACATACTAGTTAGCTAGCTTTGGTCATTCCATGGTGTGTATACAATGAAACATCATTCTTGTACTTGATAAATACTTACTAGTTACTTTTTGATTTCTTAAACGTGTGAAAGAGAAGAATTTATGGGCATTTATGCTTGTACATGAACTAAGTTATGGAAGAATATAAAAAATCACCTCTGGTATTTTATGAGCATAAAATATTAACATGGTGTACAGTGTAGAAAGGATGATCTTACAGAAAACCCTTTATGTTAGAGGTCAAACATTCCTGAAGGTTGCAGTTGAATTTAATTAGTGAAAATAAACTTACCACATTACATTTTAAGGCAAGTTTTTACAATGCTGCCTCAAGATTGTGGTGTAGTTGTTGGGTTTATATTACTTAGTTCAGTCCTGGTTCTTAGAAAAGATTTTCATTGTCAAACTTATAAAATACTGTGCTGATCATCACCAGGGACTGCTCATCATTTTAAATCCTGTTCCCCCCCACTCCCCAGCCTCGTATGTCTGAAACTGGCCCTGCTAAATTTCAATTTTTTGAACTTGATTCAGTGGTAAAACATACTCATGAACTCACAGTAGCCATGGTTGTCTCCACAAGATTGGTCAGTCAACACTCCAGCATGGATAGGAGTCTCATGAGGCCCTACTCCAAATGAGAACTGCTAGCAGTTGATGGCCACTGTGGGAGGGGAGTCCATTCTCTTTAGTGGTGTTACACAGGTAGACTGCACTTGGTCTTGTGGAAGATACAGAACTAATAATCCTGAGTGGGTTATACAAAAGTAAAGATGTAGGAGACTTGAATTTTATAGGAGCATGTGTGAATGGGGGGAAGTTTGGGAGGAGCTAAGTGCCAGTGCCCATGTCAGAGGGGCAGCAAGTGGCAGCTGAAGTTCATCTGTCAGCCCACCAGGAGGCGAATCTCTGGTAGGTGAATCTCAGATAGACAAGGCCCAGAGACCACAGACTCCAGAATGTCTTTTGCTTCTGCTCTGCCCTTACGTGTTTGCCGCTGCCATCTTTCTCTGGTATCTAGCATGGTGTGAATGGGTGTGAGGAGATCCCCACTGCCTGTAATGTAGTGTGTTTATATCAAGGAAACATCTTGTTCTACTGGGCATGCATGTTTACCTGTGGATTACTATGAAGATGATTTCTTCTTATGCTGTACTGTCTAATTGATAATAATAATAATGTTAGTTTAAATAGTTTTGATGATAAAAAATATAAACAAGGAAGTGTCACACTGCTGAAACATATGAGTTTCTTTTGAGGAACCATATAGACTGTGGTTTAGATTAATGATTAAGAAAAACAATTGAATCCCAGTAGCCCAGCTGGTTTAAATTCTAATCTTAATGCTGGGAGATATGTTCACAGGTTTGGGGGTTCAACAGAGCTGAAACAAAGTTTTGAAAATAACAAAGTTAGACTAAGATGTTTTTGTCAAATAGCTTTGAGGTGAAAAATCCAACAGGACAATATAAAGTGTTAGAAAGGCACAGAGTTGAGTGAGGAACTTGTTAAGGTCAGGGAACAAGAACAAAGCAGCCCAATTATTACTAGCTGACACACTTTTCTTGCTAGAATTGGTTGATGATTAATTCTTTATACTCATTTCTGCCCCCAATCTCCTGATATAAAAACCTATTAATGAGTGAGTATGCACCCCAAATATTTAAGGTAGAACTGATTGATTCTTTTCTATATATAGAAGTATAGGTTTGTGATTCCTTTAAGATTTCTTATAAGATTACCTTTCTAAATAAGTAATAAAGTAACTGGCCCTTTGTAACTACAAAATGCAGCCTACCAGTAAAAGCCCTGACTGAGAAGAATAGTTTGCTTGCCTACACTGTTAATCTATAACAAGTTTCTTGAATATGAATGTATGTGGGTTCTTGAGATAATTTGTTTTCCACCTGTAATATGTAAAATGTTTAATCATGTAAATGAGATGAAAAACATGCTTTTACCTGCATTCATTATAATCATTCACTTAAAAAATAGAATGTAACCACACTGCAATTCTTGTATTGCTTAAAAATCTTTGTTGGGGCATATAAGCTGTAGAAAAAAAAGTATCCAGTAGAAAAAGAACATAGAAGGATACAGAAAAATAAAGAAGGAAACATCAGGCAGCAATAGCTAAGTGAGAGGAAGTGGGCAGAAATGATTTTAAAAGATTGTATTCATCTATGAAATTGCCACAGACTATATAGTTAAAAAAATTAAAAAGACAAAACAAACAGAGTTGGAGAAAGAGTTCATCATTTAAGATGATGCAATGGAGTTTGGATACTAGCATTCACATCCTCACAAAGACTTGTAATTCAGTTTCAAGGACTCCAACAGCCCTTCTAACCTACTACCCATAGATATGCATATGGACACACACACACACACACACACACACACACACACACACACAAACACACACACACACACACACTAAATAAATAAATGTAAAAAATAAAACTCCCAAACCACATGCAGTTTCAAACAGTAGCATGTCTACCTCCTTTTCTGAGAAAATAAACTTACAAGACTTTGTTGCTGTCATCATATATCCTTTTTTATATTTTTTATTCCATTTTTAATGTATTCATATTTTTTGTGTTTTTTTAATTAAGAAATTTTCTACTTTACATACCACCCACAGATCCCACCTCCTCCCTCCTCCCACCCCTCAGCCTCCCTCCCAAGCCACCCTCCATCCCTACATCCTCCAAATCAAGGTCTGCCATAGGGAGTCAGCAGAACCTGGCACACAGAGCCGAGGCAGGTCCAAGCCCCTCCCCTACCGCACCAGTGCCACATGGCAAGCACCGGCTCCCAAAAGTTAGCTCATGCACTAGGGATGTATCCCAATTCCTCTGCCTGGGTGTCCCTCAAACAGTTCAGGCTAAACAACTATCTCCCATATCCAGAGGGCCTAGTCCAGTCCCATGGGGCCTCCACAGCCATATATTCTTACAAGTACTAAGGTAAGAATTCTTCCTATTAATTTGGCCAGAAAATACTTTTCTTTAATTGTTGCCCATACTTCTTTCTAATTCTTTCACCATGTTGTTACTGTTCTCTACATCTACTTAAGTGTTTTGAAAAAACTGATAATGTTTTATTCTAATGTTATTATCACTACAGAGACTCTTGGTGCCATTAGAAGGTCATAAGAGGAACCAAACTAAGATGATACTCTTGGATGCTGAGCTTTATTGATGATTATAATAAAATGAGTTCTATGGACTTTACTTTCTGTTCTGAAGAGTCGACTATGGTTGAAGATCCATGTTCTATCAAATTTATATGTTGGACTCTAACCTCCAATGCAACATGTTCAAATTTGCTACTTTGCGTCTATCACCACAGAATCCATGTGGAAAAACTGGATGAATGCTCTCAGAAGTCTGTAAAACATTTCTTCCTCAAAGTCCTGAAGAATGTGCCTAGTCTTATTGAATCTTGTTATGCTGTGTTCATTTGAGAACCCTGGGAGGGCTGCATTTTTCTGAAGGGAAATGGAGGGATAGTGGATGTGAAGGAGTGTGAAGGTTGGGAGGGGGCTGAGAAACTGGAGGGAGGGGAGGCTGTGTTCAGGATGTACTGCATGGGAGAAGAATAAATTAAAAAATATATATATTATAAAAGTAATTATGAATTAGCTAGACAAAGGGAGAAAAAACTTGTAAGTTACCAGTGGCAATAATTTTTCTTTAAGTGAATAAATGTTGGCTGTGAAGGCCCAATGAAAGAGTGGGACATCTTTTGCTGGCAAGAAAATGTGGGAAGAGAGGGAAAAGATGCCATCTTTCTGTGTAATGTTTAGGACTTGAGTACTGTTTGGAGAATAAGGGGTTAACTAAAAATGTTCTAGTGAGGAAAAGATAAGATCAGATTTGTGGTTTGGAAAGTTTTCCCTGTCTAAAGATTTGAGAGTGAAGTTGTGGAGCACGGGATGTTAGCAAAGGAGACAACATGGAGTAGTCCAGACGAGAGTGCCTGACCATATTAGAAGCAAATAAACAGGAAAACATAGTGAATGGTTTCATACATCATAGGAAATAACATGAATACACTCCACAAATAAATATTTTATAGGCTTATGGAGTTTAAACTATTATCTTGTAGCTTAAAGACAGAGTGCAACAATAAATGAGTCAATTGTGCTAAACATTTGTGTGCTAGAGTTCTTTCTGCTCTGGTCACCTGCACTTAAGATCAGGGAGTTTGAATTAGGCTAAAATCAATTGTGTGTGTGATATTCATGCTTGGGGAGAAAGCAGAAGAACAGCATGGGGTGAGAGACAGGGAGTAACAAGGAGACAAGAGCCTAAGGAACAGGGAGACAAATGAGAAAGGCCACCGAGTCAAATGACATTAAAAAATCAATGAGAAGTAGGGAGAAAGTGATTATTCAAAAACGAGGACCTTAGCTATCTCCTTAGTATCAGAAGGGTCATGGGAGCCAGAGTGAAGGGAATAAAGGTCAAACACAGCAGAAAAGACAAAATCAAATTTAAACCTATGATTTATACTCAAAATCCCATCCTTTCAGAATATTTTATGCTTCTCTTTCATTGTGCATCCTGTCCACAGTCCTGGCTGAGTGTACTGACTGTAATCTCATGAAAACCTAAGCCGGGCTACTGAGACAATTGAATTTTATCTGTTGGATGATTTAAGGTAAAGGACATAGGTGCCCCACATTAGACACTCAGTTGGGAAGGTAAACATCACTTTGGGGATGCACAGTGTTTTCTCAAGCTTGTAACCTTCTACTACAATTCATCTGTCCATCATTTTGTTTCATATCTTTGTAGTTTATAAGATACTCCACTACCACCACTTCACTATTTCTCTATGACTGGGCTAAAATATATTTCTTTCATGCTTTCCGACATACTTTGAGTATAAATTAAGTACATTTGGATAACTGAATACTGCTAATAAGAATGAATGAAACATTTCTCTAGCTCAGAATTATGAACAGAAATATAACCATTTTTCCAGAGTGAGCAATTTAAGACTTTAGAAAGGGGGTGGGCAACAACAAATTTGGTTTCACCAACCAATAGAGTCTCATGGAGATGTTGGTGATGTGGTAGGTGAGGAAGAGGAAATAATATGCTAAGTTGCTAAGGGGAGATGATACCACCTTTAAATTATTTAGTATTGTGGCAAGAAATGTGTGAGGTATCTCATGTAGCTAGATTGCACCTGGATCCCTTCCAAACTTCCATTTGGAGTGGCAAAATACAAGCAGGGAAAACACAAAATAGTGGGTGCTTGCTTTCTTGTCTAGCTGCAATCCTGGTCCAGAATACAGCCCTGTGAAGAAGGCAGAATACAAGTGGAGTTTCACTAGAAACTTTTCTTCTGTTTTCAACCCTGTGCCAACTGTTGTAAAGAAGAGAATAAAAATGATAAAGGAAAATTGTTTTGAGATTTACTCTTTTACCCTTGAGACTTAATGGGAATTCAGGTGGTATACATTTTTATCTTATTTTTCTTAATGGTCAGTGCCCTTGGCTGTGTATTGTAAATACCTATCAGGGAGAAAAGTAATCTTGGTGAAAGATATTCTTTCAGCTTTGCTAGCTGTTAAAGCTCTATGAAATGTTCACTTTAATCTTCTCTATGAACAAAAGAGTCAGCTGTTAAGTAATATCTACAGGATTTCATTTTTCTCATGGAATATAAAGATGCATTATAGAATCATAATTATGCAGTCTTGCATCTCTCTGCTGTCTAGGATTCTAAATGCTAGAAGTGAAAAATTATTTTATACTTATATAATTCAGAGCTATATTTTTTCATATTAGGATTGATTTGACAATTCAATTTCCAGTTGTTATTTATGTCACTATTTTCATCAGATTTCCCAATAAATTGAAGAGGAAAAAGAATTAGTAATGTTAAAAAGAGAAACTTAGCAAGTCTTTTGTGTTTTTTTAAATTGATACATGATAAAGGAGTAGTAATGGTTTTGCAAAGAGGGTTAACTTTTCTGCTATAAGACCAATTATGGAGTTAAAATGATGCCTTTGGAGGGTTTGTAGCATCCCAAGAAAAGATGATGAGAAGCTGAAAGATTGGACTGCGCATTCCATGCCCTGGGAAAGTCATCTGCACTCCAATTCTAAACTCTACCTTACATACTTCAAAGAGTTACCTTGAGGTCCAAAAGTAAATACACATAGAACACTGCCACAAACTCTGCCAAGAGGGATAGCAGCATGCTTATGGGATGTGGCTTCACATGAGCTTTGTACCATGTGGAAAGAGACAATTTTCCCTATAGTACGGTTATTTTCCTTTCCATTTAGAAAAGATTGTGTGTGTGTGTGTGTGTGTGTGTGTGTGTGTGTGTGTGTGTGTAAGTCTTCATGTATGTATATAGCCATGTATTTTTGTGGAAGTATAGTTGTATACATGTGTATATGAATGTGGATCTCAGAAGACAACTTTAGGCATTATTCCTTAGGTACCTTTAACTTTTTGTTTGTGACAGGGTGTTTCAATGACCTGGAACTGTGTCAAATAGGCTAGGCTAGATGCTCAGCAGCTATCAAGGATACACCTGTCTCTGTTTTTCCAGCTCTCTATTATATAAGCATGGACAACCCAACTCAGATTTACATGTCTGTCCCAGCAATCTCTTTATGTGACAAAACTTTTCCTGGGGAGATGCAACACATATATCTATTTACCCCAGTATCCTACCACAGACCAAAGTATAGATATCACCAAAGTCCAACTTGGAAAACCAATTAATTTTGAGGGGGGAGGGTTATTTACAGAAATACAGGTGAGTAGTTACTTTCAGGAGCAGGCATGACTCAAATAGAGCTGAATCACTAAAGCCTGCCCCAGCATAGGTGACAGTTGGAAGCCTGGAGCACATTTCACAGCCTACGAGCAGCTCAATAAGTTGGAGAGTGTTCTTTTCAGGTGCCTCAGTTGGTCTAAGCCCTTTGTCTAAGCCAGCTTGTCTGATTTCTGTTTCTTCTAGGCAGCTGGTCTGGTCTCAGACATCTTCTTTGCAGTTTAACTCCTTTGTGAACATAGTTCTATCTGGCCCCCTGAACTGGGGTTCAAAGACAGCTTCTCTTGTTCCTAGTTTTCTCAATAGCGTCTTCCCCTCCTCTATGGCCCTCCAGACCCTGCTATTTGTGGGGAATCTAAGTGGAGATAACCAAGTCTTCTAAGGGCCTTGATAAGCCAGCCCATCATGGACTAATTACCCTCCTAAAGCTTTAATGTGAGCAGAGATGTATAGTTTTATTACTTAACTTTCCTGTCTCCACAGCTGTTGGGCTGATCCTATCCACTCCTATGTCCCACAGCTTTACAAACCAGGTTGCAACAGGCTCTTTCATTGCTTATTTAAATGTCTTCCATGATTCCAGCAATTCAATCACCAAGCATTTCCTGATAGCCCGTTTATTGCATTGGACCATGGATAATGCCCCCATCTGTATACAGGATCACAGATTTTCCCCTTTTTTTCTATTAAAGTACCTGCAGGGTAGCTTCTGTTGTTCTCCTCTTTACTCTCTAACTCTTCCCATGTGTTTCAAGTTGTTGGATCCCATGAAGTGCTTAGCACAGATCTCACATGTACTTTCTTTTAGTTCCAGACCCTAAGCCTTAAGAAGCAGCAAGATAACACCTCCATCTTATCCTCTTGTTTATCTAATTTACTTGCCAAATCAGTCACTAACATGAAGGATACTAGCTGCATCTCCCTTTTTTTGTTACAATTCCTCCTTTCCATAAATAAATTCCTGCTTGGCCACTATCTTGGTCTCAGACTCATTTTTGTGCATGACAGAGGCCAGACAACCTCTGCTGCTGCTTGCTGACAATCTCAACCGTTGCTCGCTAACCTCAGACTGTACATTTCCTCTAGATCTTTCACTAATTTAGATCATCTCCATAGTTCACATGGTGGCCTCCATTCATGGAGTAGGCTTGCCACCCCATACCACACAGCCGAAGACTGCAATTATAGGTTTCCTTCCACAGGCACTCCTGATTCTGATGGCTCAGCCTTAGTTGTACATTTCACTACCCATAGTGAAATACATAACCGTTCAAAGGCTGTCATAGCACAATGGCACACTAACATACACTGAGGTGCTCTGGCTGGCCTGAGCATGCCAAACATGGCTCTGGCAGGCCTTGTCCTTCTCCCCCTTTCCCTCTACCTTGCTGAAAGCCATTAGGTTACATTCCTAAAGCTAGACCCCCAAATCTAGTCCCTTATTTAGCCACTTCCTCCTCCTGAGGCTACTACAAAGGACCAGCTATCCAAATATTAAAGCCCAGCAATCAAAAGTCCTCTTTGGCTCACTTAATTAACGGGCACTATTAAAATTAAACACTTCATCCTAACATGGGTTTTTCCCCCTTTACCTTTATAAACCACAATTTGCCTATGGGCTGTGACTGTCACATTTCTATGCAGAAGCAGTCCTTTGTCCCCTCCGGGACAAATACCCCTTTCCCTCTTCCCTTGTTCCCTCTTCTTTGTTCTCTACCCCTTCTCTCTCTTCATCTGTCTCCTGTCTTTGTCTCTTATCCCTGCCCTCTGTCCCCCTGGGGACAGTAAATGTCCTTTTACTGACAACTTGGTCTAGGGTGTTCCGAGCTGATACCAGTCCTTTTATGCAAGAAATGGCAGCTCGATCAGAATTTCTTCTGGGGATGCTCTTTTCTCAGCCTTCTCAGCATCAACTGCATGCCTTGCTGTCCATGGCTGTAACCCTGCACTCACTCCTCCCTAAGTCATCTTCGGTTCTATTGTGTCCTTGTTCAGATGCCAATTATGTTGTGTGACAAAACTTTTCCTGAGGAGATATAATGCATGTGTCTACTCACCCCAGGCTGGATTCACATGGCAAATTATAAAGTACAAATACTACCAAAGCACAACTTGGCAAACCAATGAGTTTTAAGGTTATAGAAATATGAGTGAGGGGTTACTGATAGGAGCAGAAATGACTCATAGAGATACATCATCAAAATCCACTCCAGCATGGGTGACAGCTCATATAAGGTGGGAAGCTGGAGCATGCTGTACAGTGGAAGGCTACTCAACAGATTGGAGAGTGTTGTTTCCAACTGACTCTGGTCTACACTTTGTCCAGACAACTGGCCTAGCCTCATAGTCTTCTTTGCAACTTTTGCTCTTCTGAGAATCTTTGCAGCTTGACTTTCTGTGAAGGACTCTCAGCTTTTATTGCTTTTTCTGGCAGGGAGGGGCCTAGTGAATCTGGCTAGTTTTAGGTACTTCCTGAAGCTATTTTGAGATGTTTGGTGCTTCCCTGAAGAATGGAATATTTCAATCTGGGAGGAAACTGTTATACAATAAACCAAACTCAGATTTTCTAGGCAATTACTTATTTGACTGAGCCACATCCAGCCCCAGTCAGTCCCTTCCCAGTCCTTAGCAAGACATCTTTTGAAACCTTGGCTACAACAATGTTTTTGGATTTTCTGTTTGGAAATAGCTTCTTCTGTTTTGAGACTGTGATTCGCAGTGCCTCTGATAGGCTCAGTCATAGTATATGTTCCATTAAATTAGCCTGTTCTGAGAATTTGTCTGTGAAAAACTACTTCCTTGGTAGACAGAGAGGCAGCTTTCCATAGAGGAAGCCTCTTCAGGGTTCTACCAACACAACCATTTGAGAAGGGAGAAGAAAACACTAGTATTTTACCAGCTCATGGAAAGGTCATTTTTCAGCTTATTTCTCCTGCCTATGATTGTATAGCTCTGGTAATGTTTCCTTTTTCTAAATTCATTTTTGTTCTGGGGCCTGAGCTCTCTCCCCTGCAGCAAGTTTCATTATATTTAGAGCAGCAGAGCGTGCAGAAGATGTAGTTAGAATCGGAGGCAAAATAGCCCACCCTTATTCCTATTGCCAGCTTTCTACATGTTTAATAGAAGTGAAGTATGAAAAAACATTTATAGCCGCTCAGGATTGGAGGAAACAGAAAGGCTTAGGTCCTGCCTTTAGATTTGTGTAGCTTTATGCATTTTTCCTTTGGGGATACTCTTTTTAAAAACGTCAATTTTCTTTGGCACAAAGAACAAGACAACAATTTCTTTTAGTGAATACACTTTCTTTGGGGTTCCTATGGTGTTGCCGGGCTCAATTTGAACAAGTTTTACTAGTGAATGGAATGATGATCTGTATCTCCTCAAGATCCTATGCTGTTACTTGTGAGTTGGGTATTGGATGTTTGTTAGCAAAGTCTTAAATGACTTTGGATTTTCCTTCACAGATGTGAAGTATTTTTCTATTAATGCAAATACTAGTTAAAGAAAATAATGCAATACTTTACTATTTAAATCTTGTAGTTTGTTTGTCTGTCTTTTCATATTGTGGATTCTGTTTTCACAGTCAAAGGCTTTTTTATTCTGGGTTCTGTTGATAATAGCTATGTGACCTTGAATGTTTGGCTTTCTCCCCACGTGTGCCTTGGAATCTGTTCTCATTGTCTTGCATCTCTAGCACTGTGATCAGGGAAGCAGACTTCTACAGGTCCAGATTTCTTGCCTTCTGATTTGACCAAAGAGATTTATGTGTCCGAAGGGAGTGAAAATGAGGTGTGTTCTGACATCCTTTTACTTCTTATCTCAGTACTGTGTTTGGACAATTCGCCACCCTCCAAAGATCCAGGTCATTTGTGGGTTTTGGTTTCCTTATACCTTTTGACCTTGTGTTGGGAAGAAGAGGCATGTAAATGTGCCTCTGCTGCTGCTCAGTGATTCTCATCCATCTTAAGATTGTTTCTTAATCATGCTCACACCCCTTGAAATGGTCCTTGTGTTGGGTTCTTCTTAGCTAAAATCTCTGAGTAACGCATTTATACTGTCATGAACCCGAACACAATTTTTAACAATTGGTTTATACTCTCTAAGTCTCAGTTTGCTTCTCTATAAAATAGAAAAACAGTAGCAGACTCTGTCCAGAGTCTGCACTGAAGGGCTATACTAAGGATGATAGGAGTAATCTAATAGTAGCTGGCACATGCAAAAACATGCTTTGGAGCTAGCATTTATACACAATACCTCAATAAGGTACACAAAAATACTCACAAACTACTTCTTATACTCTTGCAGTATGTCTTTTTAGAAACATATTTAAAGATTTTTGAGATAATAATATAATTACATCAGTTCCTCTATTCCCTTTCCTCTTTGCAGTCCCTACCTGTATCCTGCTTGCTCTCTCAAATTCTTGGCCTATTTTTCTTTAATTATTGTTACATGCATGTGTTTGTTCCTATATACACATATAAAACTTGCTCAGTCTGTATAACATTTCTTATATGCTTTTGGGCTGACTATTAAGTATTTGATAACCAACTGGTATGCTCTTCCCTGGAGAAGGCTATTTCTCCTCCCTCTCAGGTTTCCTTACTTGCATGTACTTCTTTGTCTGGGGTTTTGAGGCCTTGAGAACTTTCCTCCTTCAACATGAGTGTGTTTATTAGTGTCATTCTTGTTTAGATATGCCATGTTTAGACAATCATGTGGTGAGATTTACAATATTTTCAGCTCCTCCTCTGCAGTGATTCCTAAGCCTTTGGTGTAGGAGTTGTATTGTAGATGTATTAATTGGGACTGGGCTCCACAACTCTATATTTGGATTGGTTATAGTTTTCTGTAATGATCTCCAACTGTTGCAAAGAAAAGTTTTCTTGATGAGGAGTAAGAACTGCAGTTCTGTGGCTATAAGAACAAATATTTAGAATGTTGACAGGGAATATGCTGATTTAGTAAAGTAGCAGCTGCAGGTTTTCTTCCGAGAATAATGACCTCACTAGTCCCAGCACTGGAACCTTAGCAGTGTATCTGAAGCACCCCTTGTGAAAGGTGGAGCTTCTCCTTATCTTTGACTCTGTATCAGCCTCTACCTTGTTTTGGCCAAGAGGAAAACAGGGAATAAGACAGGATTGGCAATCTGTTTGTCATTTAGGCATGCTTGCTACTTTGAAATCCCCCTGGCAGTTAATAAAGGTAACAGATACTATTTTCCTATTTTACGGAGAAGTAAAGTGAGACTTAACAAAGTTAGTGAAGTCTAGGTGGTTTCCTGGACTACTAGACACTCCAGTCACAGCCATATTCCACCAGCCATCAGAAAAGCAGAGAGTTTCATGAACTCCCCAGTCCCCACCTACGCTGCTAAACTGACTACAGAAGGATGATATATGAAACTGCTTCAGCTCTTCTCTATTGTTGATAACCTAGAGACTGATGAGCAGAAGTGGTTGGTATTCTAGTCATTACATTTTAGGCCAAAATGCTGCCCAGCAACAAGTGATGGTTGGAATCATTTTTTACAAATTTAAAAAAAAAAGCTAAATATTTTAAGTGTATTATAGATACAAAAGGGTTATCCTCTGTTACCTGACTGTCACTATCATTTTGGTAGGGAGAGAGTGCTCTAGTGCTGTGCCTTACACAGCTGAGGACACTGGGCTGAGCCCCTTTCAAAGAGGAGCAGGAAGAAAATTTCTAACATTTGTTTCAAAAAGCCTGCCAGGCATGCATATCAAAGAATGATTCTTGAGTGTTGCATAATAGAATTTGAAAGTTAAAAGAACAACAAAACAGGAATTAGATGCAGAAACAGGTAAGTTTCATGAATTATAGTATTTTAACAACAAATACATATTTTTTAATTGACAATGATAATTCTAAATATTTATTGGATACTGTGCTGCTTTTCCACACTAGATTATCCTCTTAAGAATGAGACAACCCAGTGGGGCTGGAGCAATAGCTCAGTCAGTAAAGTGTTTGCTGTGTAAGTGTAAAGACATGATTCAGTTCCAGGGGACCAATATAAAAAGCTGGGCATGGTAGTTGCACTTGTAATTCCAGACTGGGGAAATCAAGACAGACTGATCCTCTGGGCTTATAGGCCAGCCACTCTAGCCTAATCAATGTTTCAGATCCTAGTGACAGACTCTGGCTCAGAAAGCAAGGTGGATGGTGCCTGAGAAGGATAGCAATACCTGATGTTGTCTTATGTCTTCTAGAAGCATGAGCACATGTATGAGTCCAATCATCTGCATGCACACGTGCACACCACACACACACACACACACACACACACACACACACACACACACACATGGAGGGAGGAGATAATTTCAGCATATTGGGGCATTGGCTTAGGCTGTTCAAGCTTACTTATAATGTGTCTATGTCAAGGGTTAGGCCATAGTACCTTTTATCTTGATAGGCAAGTTAATGCTTACAAGATTGAAGTCCTAGGATCATAAATGTTACTCAAATGTTTTTCTATCACAGGCCACAACTGCCTAAAGAGAATGAGCTCACTGATTTTTCTTAAGGAGTTTCCAGAGTGTAGCTATAGTTTTCCTGCCTGGCCCACAGTCAGAGTAAGTCTCTCTCACCTGCCAGTCCTGCAGCTGCTCAGACCCAACCAAGTAAACACACAGAGACTTATATTATTTATAAACTGTATGGCCGTGGCAGGCTTCTTGCTAACTATTCTTATATCTTAAATCAACCAATTTCTATTAATCTAAAAGTTGTCATATGGCTCATGTCTTACAGGTATCTTTACATGTTGCTTCTCATCATGGCAGCTGGCAGCATCCTCTGCCTCAGCCTTCCACTCCCAGAATTCTCCTCTCCTTGTCCCGCCTATACTTCCTGCCTCGAGACTGACCAATCAGTGTTTTATTTATTAACCAATCAGAGCAATACATTTAACATACAGACCATCCCACAGCACCAGAGAATTGGGATGATTAGGCTGAAGGACTCAGGATCTGCATAGTTTTAGCTGGTGTTTTGTAAATTAGAAAAATAATGCTTGCTTACATGGGGAACAACTAGGCCACTGTTAACTCAGAGGGGTTTCAAAGGGACAAGTTTTTGGAGGGGAGGGCATTGTAATAGTCTCTAGAATTTGCTCATTAATGTGCTTCTAGTTTTAGATCAAAGGAAAAAAATGAGTCAGTAGGTTTATGCTCAATGCTAGCATCATCCCTTCTAATAAGGACCTATTTGGGTGTTTGAAGGCACCCACTTGAAGAAAAAAGAATATCTTACAGCAGTAATACCTTTTTTATTTTTTCAGAATTGGGAACCAAAAGTTCATAGGTATAAATGTGGAGAGCTGAAATCACTTTTTTTTTTTGCATGAAGAATGTATTGATATCAAAGCTTCAACTGTGATGAAAAGTGGCTTGCAGTCAAACATTTGACTTCAGTTTATACAATGGAATTAATAGTATGGCTACAATTGAAATAACATCATATCATATTTGAGGAGGGTTTCAATCTCTTCTAAATTCAAAATCCCCCTGTGTGTGCCCTTGCTGGACTCTTGCAGTTCAAACATTACAGAATTAACTCTGTCTGACCACCCATATGTTTTACTGACTATCCAGAATAAGTGTATTTTGCACTGGCCCAAATACACTTTCCACAATCTTTTAGCTTGACTCTCTTAAAGGGAGCCCCACTTACATCACTTATTTATGTAATTTTTACATTGTCTTTTGTGACTGGAGGAAAAGTAAGTCTTTGTTATTTGTTTTCTCTGTTTTCTGTTCTCATCAATAAATGCATGAAATACACACTTTAAGTAAATTCCTAATAATGCTGCTACTGCATTTTAAAAATTCCTTCCAAGGGAGATGGCTTAGGCAAGAACTAATATAATTAGCATTTTTTGATGGATGACTAGTGTCAGGATACAGAGATGAAACTGCTTATTACAGTTAAAGAATTCACCTGAAGGTATACTGCACACAACAGCAAAATGCAGCAGAAGACAAGGAAACTTTTTATTTTAGAGCAAACCAATGATGTTTCCTACTTTTATTTATTGTATTTTCATAAGCATGTTTCATTGGTGACATTATGAGTCTACTTTAAAATTCTTATCACATCTATAACTTGTGACCTTGACACTGCTGCTGAGTTTGTCATTAATTTCCATTGAAAGAGGAAGTATGTCAAAATAAGAAAATGTCATCAATTATATTTGACTGGTATGATCTTCAAGTAATCAAGCAAATATTTATTGAGACTCTGATATGTACTAGGAATATATATGCTTGCTCAAGCAAAGAGAACAGTTATCAGCATTGATTTTGTGACACTTGTTGATCTCTTGTTAAGAGCATGGGAAGGATTGTCTAATGCAGAGATGTGTATATCAGGGGATGTAGGTCATGCCCTCCACTCTGATTTTAAAGTTTATATGCTACCATGCTACTAGTAAATATAATGAACATTAAGAATAAAATGATAAAGTGAAACCTCAGCCTCCAAATATATCTTGAAGCAGGTTGTATATAGAACAACATTCATTCATTCACATTCATTTGAGATTGACCTTGAATAAACTATGCAGCTGAGGCTTGTCTTGGCCTCCTGATCCTCCTGCTTCAGCTTCATGATTGTTGAAGTTACAGGCTTACATCATCACACTAGACCAAAAGGATTTTTCTAAGTAAAAATAAAATAAATCCTCCCTTCTGGCTATATTTAACCCTTCTATAAAGCCTTGTGCACTGTATTTCCTTCTTGTGCTAGAATCTACACCTGATTAAACTTGTTCTTGATAAGCTACCTTACAGGAGATTTTTTTAGATTTTTATTTCAGTATTTGTTTTTTAAAGGATCATGACCATACAATCATCATGCAAATTATACTAAAACAACAAGAACAACAACAAGAAAAATGCCCAAAACACAGAAGTCAATCAGCCTTTTGTTTAGGGTTAAGTGCAAACACCAGAATTTAGAGGCTATGTGAATGGATTGATCAAGAATTATACATGTATAATACATGAGCAAATGTTGATGATATGGGTTTTTTTTTTTTCTTAACGTCTCTCAGAATTTCTGTTAGCATTGAGATTCTGTGTCATCAGTAATTGGAATGTAAAATATCTCCATTCTGAATTAGAATTTTCTGTCTGTCAACCAGCAAGTCTTATGGTTTCTTCCATGTCTGGACAATCACATATAGAGTCAAAGGGATCTGCCAATACCATGGCCACCATTCATCTCTTGGATAATGACTTTTGGACATGATCATTGTTCAGCTGATTTGCATTCTTGTCAGCCTAGAATTTGAAATTTAAAGTAGTGATATTCAAATTGTTCCAATATTATAATAACAATTATAATAAATGTTGACTACATATTTATTATCTTTCTCAATATGCTCTACTTTTAAAATTTTCAGTTCTTCAAAAAGTATTATTTTATAAATGCACACACACACACACACACACACACACACACACATACTGTTCTTTGCTCAAATTCTTCCCTATTATCCTCTCTTACCTCCTCTGCAGGCCCCTCCCATCAAGTCCTTTCTTCTTTTACACTGTTTTTGTGGACCCACTGTATTTACCTAGGGTTGTCTACATGAGTGTAGTTAAAGGGATTATTTGATTATTTGCTCCCACCTGCAAACTTTAGTTGTCTATAGCTCCCATCTAAGGGGTGAGGCCTTATGAACCCCGTCCCTATGGATGCCATCTAGAAAGTTTCATAAAGAGAACACTAATTAAGAATAACATTTTAATACCTCCCTATGAAATTTTGGTCTTGAGCAAGATTAGAAGAAATGAGAAAAATTATGAATCTATTGTTATTGATACAACAGAAAGCCAATTTCATTGCTGGTAGTATTATTACCATTAAAGTGCTTTCACTAGGGAGAGAGATAACTATCAGGTAGTTAGAAATAGAATGTGGTTAGCATCCTCACTCTCCTCTGAAACTTCTCCCACTCTACTCTGATTGGACAGTTTTATTTTTTTTCTTAAAGGCTCTCGCTTATTTTGTTATATTCAATCTTCCCTCTACATGTGCATTCATAAATATTACAGTTTTTTTCTGACTTTGTAGTTTCCTTTCCTACCATTTGGTTTCTATTGTTTATTCAAGAGGATTCTACTTTAAAATATGGGAATGTTTCGATGATTTCACATTCTCAACACTTACTGTTATTCTTTCTCATTTTCAGCATTACTGTGTATGGGTAGTCTTACTGAAATATGTTGTAATTTTCTGAATGATTACTCAATTGAGTTTACTGTTTATGTTGGCTATTTAGCCACACAGTTGGAAATGTATAGTGTTAGGCAATTCAGATTGTCTTCTTTCATTCAGAGTCTACTTTTCAGATTTCCCCACATCTCACAGCTTATGGCTCATTCATACTGAATGATGTCCCAGTGTCTCGAAAGACATCAGTTTGTCCCTTTATTTACTGATAGACATATTGGCTGCTTTCAAGTTTTACAATTATAGATAAAGCTGCTGAAACACCCCTGTGGAGAATTTTGTGTGAATATGTTTAAATCCTTTATATAGATGACAATGCAGTGGATGGGTTACACAGTAAGAGTATATTTGTTTTGTATGACACTGTATCATCTGTAAAGTAGCTGTACCACATTACATCTCTACTGTCACAAATAGTTCATCGGCATCTTGTGTTGTCAGTGTTCTGGATTTTGGAGGTCTAATGTGTGCATAGTAGTATCTCATTGATCTAATCTGTGTCTCTTTGATGACGTATGATACTGGACAGAATTTTGGTGAAGATCTGTCCAGGTCCTTGATCCATATATAAATTGGATTATATTTTGTTGTTATTATTGAGCCTTAAGAGTTCTTTGTATTTTTTAGACAGTAGTTCATTATTAGTTAGTGTTTTCAGGTTTTCTTTTGACTATCTTTATATTGTATTTCATAGAATAGACTTTTTTTTTAACTTAAATGAAGTCCAACATGTTAGTTTTTTCATGGGTGGTACTTTTTTGTCTTATGTATGTCTAGAAAATCACCATCATGCCCAAAATAATCAATATTTGCTCCTATGTTATCTATTTCAGGGTTTATAGCTTTGAAATTTACATTTAAGTTTATAATCTGCTTTGATTCATATTTTATATACACATACTTTGGTTTAATTTTATTTTCACGTGGATATTCAGTAATTCTAGTAACATTTGTTGAAAATGATATTTTTGCTATATTACTTTGTAAAAGAACAGTTGAGTTTATTAGCTTTGGTGTATCTCTCTGTTATGCTCTATTAATCTATTTCATCTGTTCTGTTGCCAATACTTCATGATCTGGCTACTTTCCTTTATGTGAAGCCTTGAAGCTGAGCAGTGTTGGTCTTATAACATTTATTTTTGCTTCTATATTGCATTGACTTATTCCAGTCTTTTGCCTTTCCATGTAGATTTTGCAATTAGCCTACTAATATTAATATAATAATGTAGAAGTACATTGTATTATAGAATATAAATAACTTGCTGAGATGTTGATGTTGCAGGAAATCTGTAGATCAAGTAGGGAAGAAATATTTTGAGGGTGTTTATACTTCCTATTCATGAATAGAGACAAATTCCAGTTTATTTAGTTCATTTTTACTTTTATCAAATGCTGTGGATATATTCTGTATACTGTGAATGTGTTGCTCTGATTGGTTGATAACTAAAAATGCTGATTGGCCAGTAGCCAGGTAAGAAGTATAGATGGGACAAGCAGAAAGGAGAATTCTGGGAAGAGTCAGGAGTCGCCAGCCAGACACAGAGGAAGCAAGATGTGAAGGCAGAACTGAGAAAAGGTACCAAGCATGTGGCTAAACATAAATAAGAATTATGGGTTAACTTAAATGTAAGAGCTAGTCAGTAATGAGCCTGACCTAATGGCCAAGCAGTTTTAATTAATATAATCCTCTGTGTGTTTACTTGAGTCTGAGTGGCTGTGGGACCTCAGGACTATGGGACCTAGGTAGGACCAAGAAAACTTCAGCTACAATCAAATTCTTACAGTTTTCCTCATGAAGTTCTTATTCTTATTTTATCCTTTTGTGTCAGTTTTAAGGTGTAAATACAAAAAAACCTTAGCCTGTTACTCTTCAAGACTGAACTGGCAAATGAATGTGAATTTTCCATATTTTCACTTTTGAATAAATTTGGTTTGAGCCCTTTCACTTCCACATCTTTTCTCTTTTCACATATCTTTTCCTTGTTTGTTCTATTCGACATTTAGTCTTTTGTCTAGATTGGTTTTCTTTTTCTTGAAGTTTGCTTCAGTATGTTTAAACTTTGATGTAGGTTTGCTGGGGAAGAGTCCTTTCAGGTTTCAATAGTCTGAAATAGTTCTTTTTTCACATTAAGTAGACAGTCATTTCACCTTGGCATAGTACAGGTATGATTCCTTCATCTCCTTGCTTGTATAACTCCTACAGTGATACCAGCCACAAACTACACCATAATCCCCAAAAGTATATTGTTTCTAAAATGAGGTTATCCTTCAAATTTGCACAGCTATCTTTAATAAAAATTCCTGACTCTTTGTTCTGGTGTCTTTTGTTATTTTTGAAATCTTTCCACAATTTTATCATGAATTTTGTATCTGTCTAATTTTCTCCACATCCTCTTTTCAAGAGTTCAATCCAGCATGAGGACCTTCTCTGTTTCTCATGCTCACTTCATTCTTTTATTTCATTGTGATTTTTTTTTTATACTTTTTTCCTCCAAAGATTTGTTTATTATGTATACAGCATTCTGCCTGCAGGCCAGAAGAGGGCGCCAGATCTCATTACAGATGGTTGGGAATCACCATGTGGTTGCTGGGAATTGAACTCAGGACCTCTGTAAGAATAGCCAGTGCTTTTAACCACTGAGCAATCTCTCTAGCCTGTGATTTTTTTAAGTGTTTGATTTTGCCTTCTTTGCATTGATGATTTTTTTTGTTTCAGGTATAACTTCTGCAGTTATATAGTTTTTTTTTTTTTTTTTTTTTTGTTTTCATAGTTCATGACTTTTTTGGTAGATTCCCATCTTGGACCTCAGGTTTGTAGTCCAGGCTGGCCTAGAACCCAGTGGCCATCCTCATCCCTAAGTCTCCCAAGTACTGGGTTTACAGGGCATGAGCAGCCATGCCTAGTGCTTATGTACATTTTCTTATTTCATGTCATTTATTGTTATGTGTATTACATAGACATGACACATTTTTGTCATGACTACTATCAGAGTTCTCATGCCATCCTTCTTGAATACGATAATTCCTAAATGATATACTTCAAATAAAATTGAGCATGTGTAACCTCTGGTTCAAGGTTATGTAAATCAGTTTCCACCTCACAGGATGTTTGCTTTTGCAATTTGATTTCTGGACCACACTGAAGATGTTGTATGTAAGTAGTATTAGTGACTTGGTTTGTCCTAATTGAAATCTACATGATAGGTAATATCCACCTCCCTATATATCAGTAGGGAAGCTTTGTGATGATGTCTTCCCAAGTCACCATTTGATTGCAGTCGTTTGTGAGAATTGCTTAGCTCAACTTGGTTAACTTGGATAACTATGAGAAATGATGATGGTGATGTTGATGGCAATGATGCTAGCTACTTTTATCACTACTCAAAATAATAACTGTGGGCATTCAATATTGTTAAGGTGGAGGTAGTAAATAAAGCTTGGAACATTAAATTTGTTTGTTTTGGAATTCTCATTTACTCATTGTTGTAGTTGGAGAGCTTCTCTCCAGCCCCCACCAAGCCCTATTAGTCCAACAACCCACTTATAAAATAAACACACAGACATTCATATTATTTAAACTGCTTGGCCTACCATTATCTAGCTAGCTCTTACTCTTATAGTTAGCTTATTTCTATCAATCTATACTTTGCCACGTGGCTTGTGGCTTACCGGTGTCTTTACATGTTGCTTCTCATGGCAGTGACTGGCAGTGTCTCCCACCAGCCTTCCTGTTCCCAGCCTCCTCCTCTTCCTTGTCCCACCTACCCTATCCTTCCTGCCTGGCTACTGGCCAATCAGTACTTTATTTATACAGAGTGATATCTACAGCACATTGTTGTAGTATTTTCCCACTTATTGATGAAATTCTGTCATCAAGTATTGCAAGCCTATTTATTTTGGAGCCTACATATGATAAGTGTGATAACTGGTGATTAAGAGATTCATCATTATTTTCTACCTTTTAAATTTTTGCTTCAGTTTTCACATCAAGCTTTGTTCTGGTTTCTTTTAAATTATGTCCATGGTAGAGATTTTATATTGAAAAGAAAAATTGAGTTCAAAGACACATGTTTTCTTTATTCTAAGACAATTCATGTCTATCCTCTCTAAGGTCCTGCCTCTTTAAGTGCTGCATGCTGATTCAAAACTGCAGACAGAATGATCTAGTGGATGAAGAAAATTTCAGCGAATTACAGTAGCAAAAATATTGACTATAACTTTAATATTTTGAGAAATAAAGGGATATGAATTAAGATTAATTTTTTTGCAGTTAAATACCAATGCATTTTGGAAGCACAGAACTAATTTGTGTATATATACACTGAAATCACAGAGACTAATAAGTTTAGTACCAGCATTCTTAAGCTTCCTTAGTAGGAAAGAGGCCAATTAGTAACTAGTAAAACTAATTTAAGATAATAGATGTTGTGATATAAATACATTTCCTGCATTAGGCAATTTCAGAAGGGTTTGGTAATGTGCTAGCAGCAGCTTGAGATCTGAGGTTTGGCTGATTATTATAGATTTCTGCACACATGGGTAAGAGGTTATAAATAAAGATTATAGATAAAAGCAATAACTTTGACTGATATACTCTTAATAATATAATTGCCAAGTATATGTCAATATAAATAATAATGGTAAATACAGTGACTAATAATTGTTATGTGTTAAAAATTGATGTTAGGTGTTGGGGATTTAGCTCAGTGGTAGAGTGCTTGCCTAGCAAGCACAAGACCCTGGGTTTGGTCCTCAGCTCTGGAAAAAAAAATGATGAAATGCTAATAATATATAGACAGATTATAAAAATATGATAATAATTGTAACATTTGGGGAAACCAAAAGTTATTAGTTGGCTTAATAAAGTATATCAGGCAATAAAGCACATATTTGAATTTCATCAATGCAAGTTGTATTTCATGCTAATATTTAGAACTGTTCCGTTATTGATAATTAGTGCTAGTGTATACCAATGTGAAAACATGTAGGGCCTTATATCAAATGCATTTCCCCTTAAAAAATTCTACTACATTGTCTTTTCTTCTAAAGCCACAGGTTTATTAAGATCTTAATATATAAAGATATATAAAGCCATTGTTTCACAATCCTAATAGTTTAGGTTATATTATGATTATGGATATACATTCCATCCTTTTTAGTTTATGCTTAAATTATTTTTTTCTAGGATTTAATGCTGTCTTTGGTGCCATCAAAAAGTCAGTGGCAAAGAGAGGGCCAGTAGATTAAAGAGGAAGTGGTATTCACAGTGGCTCTTTGGAGTGGTTGAACTCATGACTAGTATACAAAATATCAGGAAAATTCTATCTTTATGTGCTACTGATACAATAGAAACTGATTGTTTGCTCCTTATAGACAAGGCATAAAATACTTTTCCCTCCTAAAGATAAAGAGGGCCCTCATCATAACTGTAGAGAAACAATTTCTCTAACAATTTTATTGCCTTTTTATTTTCCACCTTAGAGTCATAATTCCTTTTTTGATAAAATGTGCCTTTTTATTATTTCCAATTAATATGGATTTGCTGCTTGCTAAAGAGAGGATCAAACAATTCCATGTATTACCACACTTAATTGGAATTTATTTGCTTCAGTGTTTAGTTGACTTTCCTGGGCTATACCCCATCTTCTCTCCTTAATTTCCCCAAATCGCTTTAATATTCAGTAAATTCCAAAGTGCAGGAACAACAAATTTCATCCCTTTCTCAGTGTAAACAGTAGTACATATTCCCTAGTATGCCTTTTCTTTGTCAATGGTGACATAGAATTGAGCTACACAGGCTAGACAAGAACTTCCTTCTACCGTTTTTCAAAGATAGTCAAAAGGCCGAAAAGATAGCATTAAGGTCAAGAGCACTGGCTGCTCTTGCAGAGACCAACCATGTTTTATTCCCAGCACCTGCATCATAGCTCAAAACCATATGTCTTTCCAGTTCAATGTGATCTTGTGCCGCCTTCTTTGGGCACTGCACCCACATGGTGCACAGATAAACATGCAAGCTAAATAGCCAAATACACAAAATAAATTAAGTCTTGAAAAAAGATAATCAGAAGAATGTTTAATTTCTAAAACAATTTCAAATAATTTCTTAAAGAAATATGCTGAGAAAACATTTCTTAAAATTATGCAATCTAATTATTTGGCATTTGGGCTGTAAGAGTCTGGAAGACCTGCCCCTCAGCCAATTCTTACTGATCATCTTACCTCCAAGGATGCTTTTCAAATGCAAACTCCACCCAAAGTCCACACCCCCACTCTGTCTTTATTTGATGTTCCCACCTTTCTAAGCTACTGTCTATCTGTCCTCACTATCTGAAAGATGGACACTGGATAAGGGCAGATAGCTTCGATGTACAAAGCCAACTGACAGCATTCAAATGAGCTAATCCTAAACCCTTCACCTGATCTTGTCAATTCCATAATAAAAGCTCCTGCCTTCAGTTTTCCACTTCTGCTTCAGAGCTGACATGGGTCCCTTGCTCCCTCACTACTATCTAGCCTCGCTTGTATGTCTTTTGACCTTAAGGGACGATATTCAATTGCAATCATCTCCTTATCTCCTACCATAAATAATAATAAAATCAACTAAAACCACTATCTGTACATTCAAAGGAAGTTTTGTTTTATGATACTTTCTAAGGCAAAATGAAACTTTTTTATATTTAAAGTACTTATTAAGGAAATTAAAACATAATTATACTGTTTTTATTTTTTCATATTTTTTATATTTCTCAAAGTTCTTGCTTTACATCTTAAAAAACAGAAATTATAAATGGTGTTTGAGAACACTTTTATCTGACAATCTCAGCATTATAAAGGCTTCATGCTATGAATTTTTATATGGTGTATGGCTTAAAATGCAGAAATACACCTACATTGGTTGTTAAGAATTTATGGAATAAGTAAATTAGTCTCTCACTTTGTTACATATTTGGTGAGAAAATTGCTAGAGTAGAAAAAACACTTTCTTGTCAAGAAAATAAAATCTCTGGCTTGGGTGGAGATATAACATTACATCTGGATTTATACAGTAACCCAGCCAAGAGAGCTGTTAGGAAGGTGGGCTCATCTTCGTCCTTGCTAATGAGATGGGTGGAATAATTAGGACCTCAGTGAGATACTGTTATTCCTCCTTCCCAGAATCCTCTTCTCTAGAACAGAAGCTTTTGGATCCCCAGACACATGGCTTTATATGTCTGCCTGCTTCCTGAATTGAAAGGTTAAACCTCCCATTTTCCTTCTCTCTCTTTTCCAAGCAAGTTTTCTTAATACTTTGGGTTTCCCCAACATTTGGGCTTCTTCAGTCTTTCCTAATGTCGTCTTCCCTACCCTGCAGCTGCTTGTCAGCTTGTGTGTCTAACCTCTATGCCACCTTAAAGGTGTTACTCTCAGACTCCTTCTCTTCGCCATAGTCCTCTGCAGCTGTTGAGATTTTCTTTTTTTTAAGATTTATTTATTTATTTTTATTTAAGATTTTATTTATTTATTATGTATACAGCATGTATGACTACAGGCCAGAAGAGGGCACCAGATCTCATTACAGATGGTTGTGAGCCACCATGTGGTTGCTGGGAATTGAACTCAGGACCTCTGGAAGAGCAGTTAGTGTTCTTAACCTCTGAGACATCTCTCCAGCCCCAGCTGTTGAGATTTAAAGCTTGTCTGCCTTGGGATTTTTTTCTATAAATGGTAATAAAAATTTTCCTGAGTTTTCCTTTGAGCCCATTATTAGATTTTTATTAATGAGATTGTGAGCCTCATGTGTGACCCTTGATTCTCTTGACCCTTGATTCTCTTGTATCATGTGGCAACCATAAAAGAACACCAAAACTCCAGTATTAGAACTATTCCTTTAAACAGAACAAATGGATGTGTACGAATCAAGAGCCTAAAACAAGGGATTAGTGAGACGACTCTTCTAGAGGCTTGAAGTTTGGTTACCAGCACATAAGTGAGTCAGCTCACAACTACCTGTAGTTGCAGCTCCATGGTGTCTGGCTCCCTCTTCTGGTTTCTGTAAGCACCTGTACCAATGCAGACATGCCCCCACACAGTTACATATGCACACACATAATCCCAAATACTTTTTTTTAAGGAAAAAAAGATATTCTTTACTGGTGACATGTTAAGCAGTTGTACTATATTCAGATATACAGGAGAAAGTAAACTATACATGAAACAATGAATGGATCTCAAAAACTTTGTGCTGAGTGAGAGTCATCAGACATACAATCATTTCAGATTCTAGGAAAGTGTAAAACTGGGAACAGAAATTAGATCAGCTTTCCTCAGTCAACAGGGTAGACTGAGTAGCTGTTTCTTGTGTGCCTATTTGGAAATTGCAACTAATTCAGAAATTCCTAACAAGGGGAGTGAAATTCTAGATACCCTTCTGGGGTAGGAATGCAATTAAAGAAAAAAGCCAATTCCCAGCTATAGATAACCAGAGGAGAGCAGTTCTCTCATTTCTGCAGAGTTGCCATCCAAGGAAACTCTGGACAAGTGGAGACAGTCTGATAAGTCTCTTAAAGTGGCAGTTAAGATCCTAAAAGAGAGAAGGTGCATTTAAAGGCAGATCAAGGTAAAAGTAACAGAGAAGCTAGGATGCTGAACAAGCAGAACTTATATGCATACGGTAAGACCCAGTTCTTGCAGTAAAAGCCCTCCCCAATCCCAGGGCAATAAAGAGGCACTAACACTTACCTTAGAATACCGCCACAACACATTTAGTTTGTCATTTATAATTTACAACATTAGCAGAATTTTAAATTACCCCATAGTTCTCATTTTATACGGTCCTTCTCAGCTAAAATGTTGCTCTATAGCCAGCTTTACAGAATACTTTAGGCTAAGGAGTATTCTACAGTGTGATCAGTAGAATGTTCCCTCAATGAGGTGCAAAGGTTACATGTCAGGACTCACTGTCTTGGCTTGCCTGCCACACTTGGGAAAACTATAAAGGTACCATTTGAATATATGTGGTACTCAATCCCTGAGATAGTGTTGATAAGGCTTTTTTTTCCCCTTTTAATTAAAGTTTCTACTTGCAAATAACTTAATTCCAGAAGGATTACTGGTGGTTTGTTTTCTAGCTCTGTTTTGAATAAACCAATTCCTGCTACTTTTCTTAATGGGAATGTAAGTGAAACTAGAGTAGCCTCCAGTACCAACAAGTCAGTTCAGAATGGTAATAGGAAAGCAAATAGAAGGTCAATGGGGACTTTCCATTCAAACAAGACCAATTTAGAACTTGATTTGACTTAGTTCAAGTACAATACCATTGCAAAGTAATGGAGCATGAGCTGCTCAAATGTCATTTTAGAGAATCCTTATTTTAAAGGCCATAAGGTTGCAAGAAGTCATTTATCCAAAGAAGCCCAATGTTAATTGTGTGTTTCTCATTTTTTCGTCAGGTAGACAATGCATCTGATGGACAATTGTGTAATGTGGAACATGGTATGTGAAGAAATTATGTTCCTTCAGTTTGAGAAATGACCAGGCCATGTGTTCTCTAGTTTTACATGCAGGGGCAATGCACCAGAACGTGACTTAACCTGTTCTTCTAAAATAGAAAGAATTTGACTTTTTCAAGTTTGTTTTCTTCTTTAAAATACTACAAAAGACATAACGAGGTTTTACGAATACCCATGACTCTGACTCCATGCCAGACGTCCTTTGTCTAGCACTGTGGTAGTCTTTTGGTATGTATCATCTCATCTCTTTCTAAAAACAACTGCGCAGGCTGCGAGAAAATCTCACTTAAGATGAATAAACTGATTCACAAGGGAGTACAGAACATTCACAGGAATTGTCAGTATAGGCTTATATCCTGTAGATCTCATACTCGGAATCTAGTGTAAGCTACTGCATAGAATGACAAAATATGAAAAATGTATAATGCAACACTACCAGATTTGGTCATAAAATGGTTTGCATTTTAGTGATTTCTCCTAGTTAATGCATTTTATATATAATATTTATTAAAATAATAACAATAAAAGAAACATGTAAGATAAGTTGTGTGGTGCAATTCACACAGACTTATTTTGTACCAAGTCTTCTTAATTTATGTGTTTTTAGATAAATTCTGTGCATCAATGAAGATGTAGTTCAGTTTGTCTAAGTTTATATATAGATGAATATATTCATTGCATTTTAAGTGTCACTGTGTAAATAAAATATTTATTTACAAAACATTTAAAAATATTTAACAATGAGGTAACTTACCTTGCAAAATCCCCTTCCTATCTTTTTATTAAACTGCTGGGATACATTGCTATTTTTCAGCATGTTTACAAATTTTCTTCCTAAAAACATATTTACTTCTAGGAATTGCTCATTGGAAAGGAACATGAAAGAAACATAATTTCTGTTCTAAATTTATTTTGTCAATTTCCTATCAAACATTATTGAGACTATTAGTGTGTAAGGCAAAAGTGGTCACATTATTGATATTGATAAATATCAACTTAGCCACTAATACTAGTTATCAAGGGGGCATAGGCAAGGTGGTTAGAGGTCTGGGGAATCTAAAACATTCCCCAAGGGCCTTGTTTTAGGCTTTGAGTGTGACTGTCTAGCATGATACATGAAGGATCTAAGAGTGATGCTAGGGTACATATATGGGAATGCAGGATTTAGGACATGTCCTTTGTAGCCCAAATGTTTAATGTAAGTGGCATTCTACAGAGTTCTGCGATGTATTGTAAGTTTGCTTGCCAGACATAATCCAATATGAGGCACTCCTCACTAAAAGCATTAAGAGCATTCCACAGAGAGGAAATCTCTTATCTTGACAACATGGCTAAAAAGGACTGACTTTTCCCCCTTTCCCCTACTTTACTCTGATGGCTATTATCTCAATTTTTTTTTTTTATTCTGGTTTTAACTAAAATGTTAAAATGAAACTTCCTATTTTATTTTGAATTGTAGCTTGCAAACTACAAGATGAACATGGCAATGCTTATTGTGTTTTCAACATGTTTCAACATGTTTTCAAATGTAGATTGAATGGATTTGTTTTGATTTTAAACAAGGTTCATATGAATAGGTTAATTTACAGAACCCACTGAAGACCAAAAGTCAGGAAAATTTCAGCTTCTAGTACTTCTAACCTGAAATGGCACTTTATTTTTGTCAACTTGTTACTATTTTTGCACAATAGTATAAATTTAATTGTAATTTGTCCCTAATGGTGATTAATTAGAACAGATCAAGTGATGAATGTAAACATGGCACTTTAATTTGGTAAACAAATGTCAGATTAAAATGAAGTCTATTGGTTAGATTTTCAGGAAGCAGATGTTACTATTTTATTGAATTATATCTGTAATATTATTTAATATAGCCAATATCTATAATCCATGCAGATTCTGTTTTTCAAAAGAAGTCATTTGGATGCTATAATATTCCATAGGTTTGTTGCTTGTTATCATGAAAACAATTAGTAAAAGTTCTAGAAGCAACTTCTTTGATTTTAACAACTGTGAAAAAATGATGATGGTATTTTAATCACAGAGAAAAGACAATTATATACAATTACATGTTATCTTTTTTTGCTTTTTTTGCTTTTTAAGACAGGTTTTCTCTGTTTTACAACTCTGGATGTTCTAGAACTCACTTTGTAGACCAGGCCAGCCTTAAACTCACAGAGATCCACTTGCCTCTGCCTCCCAAATGCTGGGATTAAAGGTGTGCACCACCACCACCTGGCCAAATATGTGTTATCTTGTTAATCATGTAAAGAATCTAATGTCATGAGAATTTCCTATCTAAATAGCATGAATTCCACATTTATTAATTCTATTGTAGACATTTATTTACATATTTGTGGTGATATTGTGTTCCCCAAAATATTATGCACCCTAATAAACTTATCTGGGGTCAGAGAACAGAACAGCCACTAGATAGAGGCCAGAAAATGCTGGCACAAACACCTTTAATCCCATTACTTGGGAAGCAGAGATCAATCCAGATCTCTGGGAGTTTAAAGCCACACTGGAAAGAGCCAGGCATGGTGATTCATGCCTTTAATCCCAAGAAGTGAGCCTTTAATCCCAGGGAGTGATGGCAGAAATCAGAAAGGTATATAAGGCTTGAAGACTAGAAACTAGAAGCTTTTGGCTGGTTAAGCTTTTAGGCCTTTGAGCAGCAGTTCAGCTGAGATTCATTCTGGATGAGGATTCAGAGGCTTCCAGTCTGAGGAAACAGGATCAGCTGAGGAATTGGTGAGGTGAGGAAGCTGTGGCTTGTTCTGCTTCTCTGATCTTCCAGCATTCACCCCAATACCTGGCTTCAGGTTTGATTTTATTAATAAGACCTTTTAAGATTCATGCTACACATATAGGCCTGAAGAGGAGTGTGTGAAGGGCTTGGGTTCTTTGTACATTTGTTTTCTTTGCTGATTTTACTCAAAGGATAACCATGTGTGGGACCTGATAGTGGCTGTGTTCTAGGAAATATGCAAGGAAAATTAATTTGAGGATTTTTCTAGCTTCCATCTAAAGGATTAACTGACTATAATATTCATCTAGAACTGTGGATTCAATGTTCAGAATACTGTTGGATAACAGTGTTGCAGGATATATGATCACACTGTGAACCCCAAGATTGTGTTATATACTGGAACAAAAACCTGTTTCTAGTTGTGGTGTGGCTCAGCCCTAGCACACACCTTTAATTCAAGAGCTTTCTGCTTGTGTATTATAAACAGGATTAAATAAAGCCAACCATACATTAAGAAGCAGAGCAAGAACCAGTTGACAGGAAAAGAACTGAGGATTATTAGGAAAAAGACCACAGAGAGTGATTAGGAGTAAGAGGAACATGCAATTTGAGGTTTTTTTGTGACAAGGTAGGAGAAAGGGGGCTTCTGGGATGATGGCTGAAGAGGAAGGTCAGCTGGTGATTTCTCTGCCTCTCTGAGCTAGCAGGCTTTCGCACCAGCATTTGGCTCCTGATTCTTTATCGATAAAATTGAATGATTGAGATTTCTGTTAAAAACTCAACAGAAAGTAGAGGACAGATTCAATGTGTGGGTCCTTGTATCTGCTACCAGAATGCTAGCATGGGTCAATCTGCTTTTCTTCTTAAGAAAGAATATCCTTTGATAGACTTTAATGTAAATCTCAATCATCTATTTAACTTAAACCTTTTCATGAAATCTAGTGTTAGAATTCTTGACATATGTTTGTTTGTTTGTTTTGTTTTTCGAGACAGGGTTTCTCTGTGTAGCTTTGCACCTTTCCTGGAACTTACTCTGTAGCCCAGGCTGGCCTTGAACTCACAGAGATCTGCCTGCCTCTGCCTCCTGAGTGCTGGGATTAAAGGCATGTGCCACTACGGCCTGATGACATATGTTTTTATTCTATATTATTTTTGTTTTTCATAATCTATTAGGTATTTTTCATCATATGTTATTATTTGCCTCTGGAAACAATAAACATCACAATGTTATTAATTTTTTGATATACAAAAATGAAACCTGAGAAATTTCAGCAGTGCTGTTTTATGAGGAAGACATATTCTACCATGCTGTTTGACCCAGATGGATTCTGTATCTCTGAGCATATTGCTCTTTACTCCTGAGTTTTGTTCCATTCATTTGTGATAATAAAGGCTTGAATGCTATTTTCATAGGGCTTTTGTGATAATGAGAAAGCGAGACAAACCCCATTTTAAAAGTTAAAATAGAAACTCCATTTTTAAAAGCACTTAGCCAGGAACTGAACTTAGTTCCAGTAAAAACCACAAACAGTTCTGAGAAAGACCACACACTACAAGGACCTCTGGTGAAGATGACCTTATCCAGGTGGGCCAGCCCATTTGGAACTTGTTTAAACAGCATCTGCAGTCCCCTAATGTCCTTGTGGCTTTCTGATAACCAATGTTGAAAAATTCCTCCTGTCCCTAACTAGTAATTTTAAAGGTCATGTACTTTTATTCAGTCCTGTAATGCAAAGGCGTGTACCTCCCTGCTTGCTAGTTTTCTCTTTAAAAACCCCTTACCCTGAGGGCTTGAGGCCATTGTCCTCCACCCACAGCCTAGGAGTGCTAGATTATGGACCAAGCTCAAGCTTGTAAACAATAAACCCCTGTGTGTTTGCATAGGATATCAGCTCTGTGGTGGTCTTGCTCCAGAGTGTTGCAAGGCAGGCACAACAATATAAAAATGTGAGAATTAGTTAAATGTTTGAAATATATTAATTTTTCCTCCTTTTAATTTATTTGAGTCTCTCTGATTTGTTTCATTATCATAAATATATTATTGAGTTTAGCACATTTATAACTTTTAAAATAATCATTCAAAAATTTCCTGTGGATTTTTTTTTTTAAGTTAGATGGAGGTCAACCAGTTGGCCTTTTAAATAATGAGTATAATGAGAAGGCAGTCTGGTGGTTGGCCGTTTTTTTGTTTTGTTTTGTTTTTTGGTTTTGTGTTGTTGCTTTAAGAAAGAAGGAACTGAGGAAACCAATTTTCAAGTTAACCAGCCTAAAAGACATTGTGGAAAGAAAAATATCAGTTTTGAAAGAGCTGATTTTGATATACCTTCAATTTTCATCAAAAGGGTAGTATTTTCTATAAGAGCTGGAAGATAGGGAGGAAAGCTATTAAATGCTAACTTCTAGACATGTCCTTTCTGTTATACATCAATTTACAGCAGCCATATTTATCTGCACAAGACCTGAACAAGATAAAGATAGTCAATATTACAGCATTAATGGGTGAAGGGACTCCAAAGGCACCACCCTTGGCTAAGGAGTGGCAGTTCAGATGGCTGCTGAAGACAGTCACTTTCCCTGGGATATATGGCCCTTGTAGGTTGCATATGTCCTAGTGGATGGCCTGAAACCTGTGCTTATGGGCAACACTAACTCAACTTGGGTTATTAATAACAACGAAAAAAGAAGATAAATTTGGGAGATGGAATGGAGGGCATTGTGGGGATGTAGTAAGTAGGTATTGTGAATGGATATGATTAAAAACATTCTATAACTATGAAGTCATTCAAAGAATAAATAAAAGCAGTATATTTTCTTCATATTTTTGCAATTGCCCAAATCCTAACAATTATAATTTTTAAAATTTAGAAAAATATGACTAACTTAAGATGTATATTTTGAATTCTATACTACTATGTAATATATATATATATGTATATATATGATCATAGTATATATAGTATGATAATATGCACATATGATCATAGTAGCTAATATGCACACACACACTGATGTATGCTCACAACAGACACTTAAATATATAGGGTTAATTTCTATTGTTTACCTAGATGTTTATTCAACATCAAGAGGAAAAACCTTTAATAAAAACCAAAATGGTTTTGATTTTGATTCACCTTTTACATCTTGGTATTAGTTTTAACATTTGTTAGAAAATAACCTAGATTATTTGAGACCATACTTACTAACCTGCTATTTTTTTGGATAGCAAACTAATATAGTGGGAAAATGAAGAAAAATATCATTAGAGTTAATGATAAGCTCATTTATCTTATTAATTAGAGACTAAAATAAGTTAATTTATGTTGAATTTTGACAAGACTATGCCTATTTAATTAAAAATAATGTTTACACTTTGTTCCTCAGTTCTCATTAGTCAAGGGTTTTGCATATGGGCTGTCACCATTCTGAACTAAATCACAGAGATGTGATGATCTTGAAGGGCATATTAGCTTACTTAGAAAAGCTCTTCTTACAAAGATTTTGTAAAATGGTCTAAACAATTGAGGAAATAAAAATAAATACATTGCCTTTATGAGGTGACCACTTTCCTAGGGAAAGCCCCTCTGTGTAATTATGTTCAAGCCACATGTCTGTTTTGGGATATCTGTAGCTAGCACTGGAAAACCATATCCTATTGTCTTAACCTTTTGCATGGAAGACTGTGTCTTCTTGATCCCTCAGATATACCTGTACTGTTGTGTGCATAGGCTTCTACTGGGTTTAATTAGCTCCTCTGTTTGTGCTATTCAAAAACTTGTTTCAAAACCCATTATTTGGGTTGCATCTCACATCAGCACAGAAGGTAGACAAGCGAATATATTTTTTTTCAAGTTCTTATGGCTGAAGAAATCAAGTCCCAGGAAGGTTAATGAGGTAAACTGAACTCACATAGAATGTAAGTGGCCGACAGATGCACAAATCTCCTGAGTTGTCTGCTTTGTTTTACTTTTTAAAGAATTCTATGTTTGCTGTGAGAACATTGACCTAGACGTGCCATTTATTTGAAATTATTAACTGCTTAAATGATTCATTATTAAGATATCTACCACAAAGTCACCAGATAGATATATCTGAAATTTAAATCTGTGTTCACCTGCTTGCCTTAAGAAATTCCCTGATGGCTGTAAGATAAAGTCCAAGTTCCCTTTTTATGCTCTCTCTGCTTACTTTCTGCTCCTTACACTAAATCACAGCAGCGATAGCAAGAAAACATTTGTAGCAACAACCAAATCAAAACGAAACACCCAGCAAAGTAGAACACCTATGCACTAGACAAGCTCTTCATTCTGATCGAGTGCCCAGGTACTCTGTCTCCAAGGTATTCTCTCTTTAAATGGAAAAATTCTAGCTCATTTTAAGTCACTGTTTGGGGGGGGTGTTGTAATATAATTACATAATTTCCCTCTTCCCTTTCATCCCTTAAAGCCCTCCCACATAACCCTCCTTGTTCTTTTTCAAATTAATAGCCTCTTTCTTTGTTGTTACATTGTGTGTGTGTGTGTGTGTGTAGTAAACATACATATATAAATTAAATGTATACATACATATTCCTAAATACATAAATCAATCTACTCTGTCTGTATAATGTTACTTTAATGTATGTGTTTTAAGGGCTGACCATTTGGCATTAGATAACCAGTTGGTATGCTCTTCCCTGGGGAAGGCTGTTTCTTCTGCTCAGATCTTTCATTGGACTTAAGAATTACTCAACAAGAGGGAAATCATGCTAGAACTTGAAACCCACTCAACTACCCAGGGTAAGTAGAGTCCTGGATCTTGAAGAAGAACCAACAACCACCACTTTTCTAAACCAGCATGTTCTCTAACTACATTCTGAATATTTGTCCTTATACCCACAGAGAAGTATATATAATCCTCACCACTTTATCAAGAAAATCTCTTTGTAACACATAGAGACCATTATAGAAATCTACACTAAAACCAATTAATACATAGAGTTGTGGATCCCAGTTACAGTTCCTACAAAGCTCATCTACAAAACCTCTGCACTTAGGAGAGGGTAAAGATATTGTTAGAGCCAGAGGATGAGTGAGTTTACTGTATGATTGTGTCTCCTAGGAATGTTGGAAGCTATATCTATTAAGTACCACCAACATGACTGCCTAAACATTAAGTTGAACATGGAATCACATCAATAGACAAGTTTATGTAGCAAGGTGATACCTCAGGAGGCCTCAATCATACACAAAGTCCTCAGGCCACTAAAAAAAGATGAGAACAGAAGTAGTATTCTTCCCTAGGTAAGAACATAACAAACTGGTTGGCTAATACCAAATGGTCAGCTCTAAGAACATGTAAAAGTAACATTATCCAGACTGAGCAGGGTGTCTTTATATATTTAGAAATATATGTGTATTTATAACATTATAATAAATATTATACATATAAACTTATGTATATAACCAACCTTAATGAAAACAAGAGGCCATGACTTTGAGAGAAAATAGGGTCATATGGGAGGTGGAGACAAGAAAAGGAAGGGGGAAATGATGTAATTATATTAATGTCAAAAAACAAAAGAGACAATTTTTTAAAGGTACAAAGAGAGGAATAGCTAAGATGTGCAGTCTTTGTGTCAATGTTAAGACTACTTGTTGATAAAAGATCAAGGTCACTACTTGCTATGGATCCTGTGTTTACCATCATCTCTTAATTAGATGGGACAATGAATATGTTCAGTGAGTCTTTGCTATAGAAATCTGATAAAGTCAGGGGACTAACTTTCAGACCAAAATGGTGGTCATTGTGGGGAACAATTATAGCAGATATGAGAACTATTTCTAAAAAAAATCTTCCTTAAATTTTGGTACATATGACCAGATGAATTAATTATATAAGCCATTGGATGATATTCTAGCAAAGTTTTATTGGGATAACTAAACCAAAATGTTTATGATTTTTGTTATTCTTAAATTTGTAATAGGCTAACCATTCATTCACATATTTTATTTATCAGTGTTTGCATTGATAGATCATGGTGCTGTTTTAGAGACAATGGATATCAGCTGAGATATCATTAGTTCTTTACAGAAGAGAGTAATGGAAATTATTTCCAGCTTACATTAAGTGGTTGACTCTCTCTCTACAGTCTTTTATACTTGATCCAACAATTACTATTGTTGCTGACAATTGTTTTGCCTGAGATTTTTCTGGACCCCAAATGCTGCCTTTGGTTACAGTTTTAGTTGTACTCTTCAACTGAAGGTAAGTTAAAGCATATAGGAAGTTCCAGTCTTTCTTGCCCTTCTCCCACCTCCTTAGGGCTATTATCTGATATGCCTCAGACCTCTAGCATGGATTCTCAGTTGTACAAGTGGCTCAGAAACTTGCAACACCTAAGAAGAACCTTTTCCCATGTCCATGTTAGATATAGTCAAGGAGAGCGATGAAGGAAAATCCTCCCAAGTGGGACAGGGCAGAGCAGAAGTGATGGGAAGACTAGCAAATTTCTGCCAAAAGAGAAGAGGTCATGGATCTTTCTTAGAGCTTAAGGTCAGGCTCTCAGGATGTCTACAAATCTCAACTTTTCAGAACTGACTGCCCCATGGCTTCCAATCTTTTCTTTCTTTCTTTCTTTCTTTCTTTCTTTCTTTCTTTCTTTCTTTCTTTCTTTCTTTCTTTCTTCCTTCCTTCCTTCCTTCCTTCCTTCCTTCCTTCCTTCCTTCCTTCCTTCCTTTCTTTCTTTCTTTCTTTCTTTTTTCTGAGACAGGGTTTCTCTGTGTAGCTTTGTGCCTTTCCTGGAACTTGCTTTGGAGACCAGGCTGGCCTCTTACTCACAGAGATCTACCTGGCTCTGCCTCCCAAGTGCTGGGATTAAAGGCGTGGCCACCACCGCCCACCTCTTTATTTCTTAAGGGAGTATTTGCAGTGAAGACTTCTTTTCCCTTTTAAACTACTGCTTATCTCATAGGATAGATGGAGACAGAAAACTGATCCTTTTAAATCACGCCTCTGGAATCATTTTTATGATATATTGAGTCAATGTTGCCTACATTAAAATTTTCCTACAGACTGAACTTTGACCTACAATCTGGAAGTGTGGCACTTTTGAGAGGTTCTTTCCCTTATGGAGAGATTGATATGAAGGTAACATGGAAAATATTTTTTTAAAAAAACTTATCAGAGGTATGGTTGTGGCAGAGGCATTGCCACCTACTAAATATTCCACACACTGTTTCATGTTTCCTTACGTTGATGGAGCTTGGCAGTGCAGTGTTCAGGACAGTGGGCTGTTCAAAGAAGTCTCATGTATAGTCTCTGTGCCAGAATATTTAAATTATTTGTATCATTTATCTCAGGCTGCTAAAAGAAAATACCATGGATTATGGATCCTAGACAATGGAAATTTATTTCCTCACAGTTTGATAGTAACTTACAATCAGTGGCCAAAATCCATCATCATGGTTGGATTTTGATTCAGGCCTTTTCTTGGCTGGTAGATGGTTACTTTCTTTGTCTTCACATGGATTTTCTTCTGTATGCTGCATGGAAGTCCAAGAGGAGAGAGATCTTTTTTTTTTTCTTCTTTGTATGTAGACAGTCATGAGTTGTACTGGATAGTGACCTAATGTAATTTAATCAGCTTTGTAAAGGCTGCATCCCTACTGTGATGATACTGAGGACAATGTTTTTATATGTGAATTTTGGAGACATATAGTTTAGCACATAACACCTACTAGAGATCTCCTCTGTCCTATTACCCTGACTTGTTAGCTGAGGCAGTTTGGTCTGTTTGAACTTCACAATTGCAACAGTCTCAGCTTTTAATATAACTGTCCTGGCAGTTTGCTCAGGCCTATATCATATTAATATGATTGAGAGACATACATTACTGTGTTTAGCCATTGAATATTATATTGGAACAATCACAATTTTAAATTATTCAGCATAATGCTTATTTTACTGATATGTAAACCTCATGGAATTTCTGTTATTGCAATTTCTGCATCATAGTGTAGCCATTCATAGACCTATCTATATTGCCCCTTGAACTGCTTAAGGCAAGGTATGTTTCTCCTATTTATTTCTTATCATGGCATCTGCTAAATGAATAACAGTTCAGAAAATAAGTCAGGTTTTTGATTTCACAAAATCATTCAATCATGATATCTAATTGGGTTAATTACATAGTGTAGGACACAGGAATAGGAAGAAATATGATGTGAAAAAATCATAGCAAAAGAAGTATGTTAGACAAAGCCTTTTAGAAACAGTGATTTCTTTGGAGTATCTAATTTGGTAAATCTCTTGCTATGATAATAGAACTAATTTTTTTCCCATAGGATATAGCATTAATTAAATGCCTTAGGAAACCATTCTTATCATGAAATGGAGGCTCTGATCTTAGTTTTTGCTCCATTAACTCTAAAGTTCAATACATTTTTATTGAACCCACACATGCTTTAGTGTGAATAGCTTTTCACTAATTGGTCTATTGGGATCACAGTGACAGTTTTGTTCTTCTTTTTACGCTTTTTAATTTTCCTTCAGAAAGTTCCTAAACTTTGCTAATAGTCATTAAGTCAAACAGTGATTTCTAAACACATTGGGGTAAAAATCGATAGGGAGACACTTGAAATTCTGGTTTGATCTCCTATCTAGTGCATGGTTACACTATTCATGTCTACTGGGAAAATAATGGAACACATTGGGTAATTCATTCACTAGATAGATACACATAGCTTTCTTTACATGTTGTTGTTTCTGGAGCTGAGGTTGCATTGCTTTATACTATGAAAGGTATCATAGCTGAACTGGATTAGTTTTTGCTTTCTGCCAGGGATGACAGTGATATAGCTGGTGTCACTTACACACAAAGTCCAACTGTCCTCAGGTTGATTGGAACTGATGCCCACCCTTCTTATACTCTAAAATATCCATCATGAACAAACATCCTTTGGTAGATATAAAATGCATCAAAGAGTACAGGATTTACAGAATGAGTATCAATAATTTAGACAATGTCTGTTTTATGAAGAAAAGAGTTCCTATTAATACTCTTGATGGGGAAACTTTTATTTTGAGAGAAAGAACAAGCAAGGATGGGGATGATTCTGGGCTTGTTTAGAAGTGCTGAACTAGAAAATTTTAGGCAATTTAAACATTATACAGGTTGAACATCCCTGTTTCCAAACTCACAAATCCAAAATGTTCAAAAATCTGAAACTTTTTGTGCAATGTGTGTGTGTGTGTGTGTATGTGTGTATGCGCATGTGTGCGTGTGCCCAAAAATTTTCAGATGCTGAACCATGTGGAATTTGAAATTAAGGCTACTTCACTGGTAAATTCTATACAGATATTCCAAAATGTGCACATCCCCCAAAATTTCACACATTTCTGATCTTAAGAATTTCAGATGGGGCATCTTCAATCTGTGCAATGTACAATAAAGCCCATGTTATATATTCATATACATCTTTCATGATCTCACACCATGTTTAAATGCTCTCTAGTTTCTCTTTTCAACTGTTGCACTTGCAAGTTGATTAGTGGAGACAGGTTTTCTGTCTTAATACCCCTAAAATAAGAAGTTAGGGATAAGTAAAGTCCATCTATAAAATAGCAGAATCCTTAATTATATAATGTAGTATTTGTTTTCTTTAACAACCTCTTCATAGGAACTATACTGCAGTATATCTTCCTGTTTCTTATTTCTAACTGCTAAAAATTAGGAAACAGGTTTTTTCCAGGCTTCCAAACACAGGTCATATTATCAAAGTTAGTGAGACATTTATTTGAAATGCAGTTTTGTTGTATTAAGCATTGTACTTAGAATGAAAGAACATATTTTAAGCGATTATTTTTATACAGAAATTTTTTATTAATTTTACATACCAACCACAGAATCTCCCCTAGCCTTCCTCCCAGTCCAACCCCCTCAATCTCTTCTTCCAAAAAGGTAGGCCTCCCATGGGGAGTCAGGAAAGCCTGGAATATTCAGTTGAGGCAGGTTCAAGACCCTCTCTCTGCATCAAGGCTGTCCAAGGTGTCCCACTATAGGTAATGGGCTCCAAAAACCAGCTCATGCATCAGGAATGGATCCTATTCTCACTTCCAGGGGCCCCTTAAACAGACAAAGCTACACAACTGTCCTGCATATGCAGAGGGCCTTGTCCAGTCCCATGCAGGCACCACAGCTGTTGGTCTGAAGTTCCTGAGTTTCCAATACTTTGGTTTGGTTGGATCTGTAAACTTCTCCATCATGATCTTGATGCCCCTTTCTCATAGCATCCATCTTCCCTCTCTTTGACTGGGCTTCTTGAGCTTGGCCTGGTGCTTGGCTGTGGATCTCTGCATCTGTTTCCATCAATTACTGGATGCAGGCTCTATGATGACAGTTAGGGTATTCACCAATCTGATTACTGGAGTAGGCCAGCTCACGCACCCTCTCCACTGTTGCTAGTAGTCTAAGTTGGGGTCATCCTTGTGGATTACTGGGAAATTCCCTCACACAAGGTCCCTCCCTGTCCCCATGGTGTCTCCCTCTATCAAGATATCCCTTCCATTGCTCTCCCACTCCTTTCCTGTTCCAGCTTGATCATGATCATCTTGTTCCCTCATGTACTCATTGCCTGTCCCCTACCCTCTATTGTCCCAGCTCATCCCAAGTTTATTCAGGAGATCTCATGTATTTCCCCTTCCTGGGATGACTCATGCATCCCTCTTGGGGTCCTCCTTGTTAGCTAGCTTCTCTGGAGCTGTGGGTTGTAGTCTGGTTATCCTTTGCTTTACATCTAGTATCCAATTATGAATGAGTACATACCATGTTTGTCTTTCTGAGTCTTGGTTACCTCACTCAAGATGATATTTTCTAGTTCCATCCATTTGCCTGCAAATTTCATGATGTCATTGCTTTTTATTGCTGAGTAGCACTCTATTGTGTATATGTACTACATTTTCTTTATCCTTTCTTCACTTGAGGGGCATCTAGGTTGTTTCCAGGTTCTGGCTGTTATGAATAATGCTCCTATGAACATAGTTGAGCAAGTGTCCTTGAGGTATGATTGGACATTCCTTGGGTATATGTCCAAGAGTGGTTTCAATGGGTGAGGTAGGTTGATTCCCAATTTTCTGAGAAACCAACCTACTGATTTCCAAAATGGCTATACAAGTTTATACTCCTACCAACAGTGGAGGAGTGTTCCCCTTGCTCCATATTCTCTCCAACATAAACTGTCATCAGTGTTTTTGATCTTAACCATGCTGACAGGTATCTTAGAATTGTTTTGATTTACATTTTCCTGATGACTAAGGATGTTTAGCAATTTCTTAAATGTCTTTTGGCCATTGAGATTCTTCTGTTGAGAATTCTCTGTTTAGCTTTGTAGCCCGTTTTTTAATTGGATTGTTTGGTATTTTGATGTCTATTTTCTTACCGGAATTAATCTACAGATTCAATGCAATCCCCATCAAAATCCCAACATAATTCTTTACAGACCCTGAGAGAACAATACTCAACTTCATGTGAAAAAAAAAAAAAGCAACCCTCAGGATAACTAAAACAATCCTATATAATAAATCAACTTCTGGAGGCAACACCATCCCTGGCCTCAAGAGCTATAGTAATAAAAACAGCTTGGTATTGGCATAAAAACCAACACGTGGACCAAAGGAATCGAACTGAAGACCCTGACATTAATCCACACACTAATGAACACCTTATTTTTGACAAAGAAGCCAAGTCTGTACAATGGAAAAAAGAAAGCATCTTCAAATGGTGCTGGCATAACTGGATGTCAACATTAGAAGATTGCAAATAGTTCCATATCTATTGCCATGCACAAAACTCAAGTCCAAATGAATCAAAGACCTCAACATAAATCCAGTTACACTGAATCTGGTAGAAAGTAGGAAGTAGCCTTGAATGCACAGGAGACCACTTCTTAAATATAACACCAGTTGCACAGATACTGAGAGCAACAATTAATAAATGGGACCTCCTGAAACTAAGAAGCTTCTGTAAGGCAAAGGATACAGTAAATAATACAAAATGACAGCCTACAGAATGGGAAAATATCTTCTCCAACCCTACATCTGACAGAGGGCTGATCTCCAAAATATATGAAGAACTCAACTTGAGCAATGATTTTATTAAAAAGGATTTGTGTTTGCTTGTTTATATCAAGTGAAATTGCCACATCAGCAGTTTGAAAAGTAGTGTTATCTTTCATAGGGAAAAACACTGAACATAATCAGGAGGACTGTGACTTATGCAGGTCTGGTAAATTTGTGATATTTTTGGAAACCAAGGTTCAATGGAAAATTGGTTGGTTCTTTTGCTCTTAAAATGCAAAGTTATAATCACAGTGAGGAGCAATTTCTCCAAGCTATTGTGAGAATATGAATGAATGCAACTTTCAGATGGTATGCCTCTCTGAGGAAACAGAGTTCTCTGCCTTGGTTTCCTTTCAGCAGTCTTTACCAGAGCATGTGCTCCTTGAGGCTTGTAACCATGAGGGCAAATGAGCTCAGCTATCCCACCAAGATCAGTGGTTGGATACCATGCCCATTGTTAATTTTCATAGCTTAGTGGCACAATAATATTGATTAGTTGTTTGATTTTAGCTGTCAGTGAGAAATGTACTTTGAATTATCTAATTTCATTACTTTCCAGTAGAGTTAGTAACACACACACACACACACACACACACACATATGAGTGTGTGTGCAAGTAATATACTTTATGCAATGAGATAATAATCTTATATAAGTCAAAAATATCTAGGTTTCTGTATTTGCTGGTTGGATTGCACTCACTGATCTGCTCTCTAGACAATCCCCAGCCTCGTCTTCTAGGGAATAAATTATCTCATTCTGTTGGTTAAACATGGACTATGCCTCTCAGCCTTTGTTCTCTTTAACCAGAATAGACACAAAAAGCTATGATCAACATCTCAATCTTTAAAGGGAAAATAGAAGTTCACTATGTACAAAAAGACAAACCTCCAATGTCAAAGACAAGTAAAAGAAAAGAAAAAAGAGCGAATGACAGGTCAAGGGGCTCTATAAAAAAATAAAGACCTTGGATATCCATGTTAATGCATGTATTCATGGGGGCAAGAATGGTATTCTCTTTGTACTGTTAGCAGATGTATGAATAGATACTCCTTTAAAAAAACAATCTGTTGTATTGTAAAGACCATTTAAAAATTTCACATGCTTTGACCTTGTAATTCTTTTAAAAGCCTCTGTTAAGAACATAATCAGAATTTGCAATTCTTTCCATATATGTTTTTTGTGAGCTTATTTATTAAAGTTCATTTTCTAAATATCTTCTGTGAAATTAATAGTGGGCAAAGCTTTATGTTCACATATCATACTGCCATTATAATCTTCATTGTAAAGCATTCTCAATACAATAATAAGTAAGACATGAATAAGATCTTTAAGTTCATTTTAAAATATGTTAGATAGAAGTCTATCAAAATACTGAAAACATTTTTTATCTCAAGAGGGAGATACTATGAGTGATTTTTATGATTTTTCTTTTCATTGCTCCCTGCCAAGCTTATATTAACTTTTGAGATCAGACAACATAAGGTAATAAAGTAAATATCAAAAAAGGAAATATGGTGATTTACTCCAAAATTTTTAAAGTTCAAAACCTACTCAGGCTGTGAAAACAGATTTGTGATCTCAATTTACTAGCACAAGAATAAATATCTGGCCAGGCCCATCACCTTATAACATCTGGTTCATAGAATAACTATGGGTTTCTTTCCTTCCTCATAGTTTTTCACATGAGGAACTTTGTAATGTAGTTTTCTATAATAATATGCAAATATGAGATATTTAGTTAATAATTCCATAATTTTCAACAAATGTCAAGCTGGAAAACAACATTGGTAATATGTAAGTCTCCCACATGGTACTAGCTTTGAAAGGAAAACAGCTGAGGACTTGCTCCATGAGAAGACTGGAGAGGCCACTGGTAAAGGAGCATCTTCAGCAACAGTAGAGACCCCTGGATGCTGAAAATACCAGGAATATGAGATATCTGCCAACAACAGTGGCAAATGTGGAGTGTAGCTGGTCTGAGCCTTTCAGACAACATGTCCAGTGGATAGCCAAGTCTGAGATACAGAGCTGCCTAAGGTCTTTGGTACCCAGAAGATCAAGAGTGAGTTCCAGATATTAAACATTAAATATACTGCTGGAATTTGTTTTGCTTAATTGTTATTGTTTTTGTGCCCTTGTCCTTCCCTCTTGAAATAAGAAAGCATGTAGCTTGTATTTTATTTTATAGTAACCCACAGTATAAAGACTGAAGTCGTAAAGAGATCTTGAACATTTAAGTATTGAAAGTTTTAAAGACAGTGGGACTTTTAGAAATTGGACTGTTTTTAACTGTAGTATTAACATAGAATCTTGGCTATAAGAAAGGAAAAGGGTACAGTTTATAGTGATATGTTTGTATGTCTAAGCTGACAAAGGGTAGACAAGTTGACAAAGGGTTGTCAACAAACCTGGAGATATCTGAGAAGAGGAATCTCAATAGAGGAATTGCCTCCATTAGACTGGCTTGTGGGCATTTCTATTGGGCATATTCTTGATTGCTGATTAAATTTGGCAGTACCACATCACTGCAGGCCAAGCTACCTGTGAGCAGGCAGGCCTGGGTTGTATAAGAAAGGTAGCTGAGGAAGTCTTAAGCAGTGTTCCTCTTGTGTCTCTGTTTCAGTTCCCACTTCTAGGTTCTTGCTTGAATTCTTGCCTTGGCTTCCACCAGCGATAGATTGTGACATGTAATTCTGAGCTGAAGTAAACCCTTGGCTTTCCTCAGTTTGTTGGGTTAATGTTTTATCAGAGTATTAGAAAGCAAACTAGAACTCCCTTAAATTTTTTATGGGTGAGCAAATAAATTAAAATAACAATTCTCAAAAAAATTCTAAATGGCAAAAATAAATAAAAAAATATAAAAGTGTGATCAACAGTATTAGTTATCAGGGAAATGGAAATCAAAAGTACATTGGGATTCTCTTTCATCTGTTTCACCCGAGTGGCTATTATCAAGGAAAGAAACAATAAATGTATTGAGGATGTGGGTAAAAATGATCCCTTACTGTGAATTAGAATGTAATTGGTGCAAGTAGTATGGAAATCAGTGTAAATCAGTATAGAGATTCTCTAGAAGACTAAAATTAGAACTACAAGATGATCCAGTTAAAGCACTCCTGGGACTATGCCTAAAGGGAATATGTCAGCATACTATAGACACCTAGGAACCCATATATTTTGATGTGTTAGTTATTGCCAAGTTATTGCATAGATGTCTATAAATGGGTAAATGGATAAAGAAAATGCAGAATATATATACGTACATATATATTATAAATACATACACACATAATGGTGTTATAGACAACCATAAAGAAGAAAAAAATTATTCCATTTATAGGAAAATGAGTGGGAATGGAAAGCATTGTGTTAAGTGTTAAGTGAAATAAAATGGACCCAGAAATACAAATATCACATTTTCATTTATGTGTGGAAAATATATTTTTAAAATTATTAAAGTATAAAGTAAGCCATGTGGGCAAAGGAAGAGAACTAGTGAGAGGTGAAGAAGGGGAAGACAAGACAGCGTAAAGGGGGAGTGAACATGAGCAGACTACATGATATGCATGTTTTAAATGGCTTAATCAATCCTATAATTTTATATAATATATATTAGTAAAGAATAGAAATAAATAATATATACAATGTGATATTTTGAGATGCATATGCCATGAAATGATGAAATGGAGCCAATTAACAAATTCATCACCTCAAATAATAATTTTTAATAGTGAAAACTTGAAATTTTAGGATGCAGAATATTCCCATTACCTGAAATGTTTCACTGTGCATATGAGTAGTGCATTATCCATATACCTCAAACTTTCTGTCTATATAAATTAGTTTGACTCATAGAATTTTGTACAAATATATTCACATGTGTTGTTTAGAATGTTTCTTGGCTTAGTTTGTGGAGTGCTATTAGAAATAAGTATTATATTAAATAATATTACTATAATTTGTGTTTCTAGTCACACTTTCTGTAAATTGCATTGTTTCCATTTTGACTATTATACAGAAAGATACTGAGCATCCAGATATGAGTATTATTTTAAAAATAAACTTATGGAAGTAAAATTTCTCTGTCATATGGTATACCCAAAAACTATCAAAGAATTTCTGAAAGTTGTAAGCCCGTTTTCTTTCACATTACCAAGACAATCAGAGTTGTTCTATGTCTAACTGACACACTTAGTTCTTTGTTTTGCTTTTGGCAAGATGGGATGCAGTGGAGCCTTGTATTAGTTAATTGTTTCTGGTAACCAAGTTTCTGAGCATATTTTCTTCATGTGTTTTCCAGAGTATCAGTAGAGCTTCTGTTATAAACTGATAACACTTTTGGCCCTTTTATGAATGGGCTATTTGCCTTCTTACTTGGGGTTGTGAAATTGTTCAGTACTTGTGAATTCATGTAATTTTTCCAATAATGATATCATTAATTTTTTCCCTTGGCTCTGGCTTTTGTTTTCATTTTATCTAGGATGTCTTCAGAAAAACAGTAGAGTTTAGCTTGGATGACACAAAAATCATCAATGTATTTCTCATTTATTATGTTTATTTTTAAAAAACCCTTATCTTCATTTTTCTGACTAAATGTTCTTTGTGTTCCTTCTGTGAGTTTATAATTTTAAACTATGCATTATGACAATGCCTCTTGTCCTAGTTTAATTTCTGCTGCTATGCTAAAATATCCTGACAAAGAGAATCTTAGTGAATAAAAGGATTATTTTAGCCCAAAATGCCAGGTTTTACACAATCATAGTATGGAAGTCAAGTCAGCAGGAACTTAAAATAGCTAGTCACATCACACCTACAATTAAGAGCTGAGAGAAGTGAATGCTCGGCTTCTCCATACTTATCTAGTCTAGAACCTAAATCCTATGGTGCTGTCAACCTCAAGGCTAGGAGCAGCTTAAGCTGCAGAAAATTATGATCTCACAGCTCTGAAGGCTGGATGCCTCAAGATCAATATGCTAGTAGGATGTGTTCTCACTTGGCTTGAAGTGGATGTCTTCTTGGGTCTTCAGAGCAACAGTTCTCAGCCTTTGTAATGCTGAGACCCTTTAATGCAGCTCCTCATGTTGTGGTGATCCCGAACCATAAAATTATTTTCATTGCTACTTCATATTTTTGATGTTATGAATCACAAAGTAAATATTTTTGGAGATAGAGATTTGTCAAAGGGGTTGTGGCTCACAGGTTGAGAAGCACTGTTTTAGATGGTATGGGAAATGAAGAGTAAGCAAGGTGCCTTGGAGTCTCTTTTTTCATTTTTAATATTTCTCATTTTTAGTGTCTCTGTGTGGTTATGTGACATAATAGAGGCCAGAGGTGTCAGATCACCCTGGAGCTATAGACACTGGCAATTGTGAGTCACCTGGAACAGATCCAAGAAATTGAACTTGGATCTTCTGGAAACTCAGCAAGTGCTCTTAACAGCTGAGCCATCTCTTCAGGACCTCTGCCTGAAAGAATATGTTATAATGGGGGCCCTATGTTCACAATCTTACATTAACCTAAGTATCTTCAAAGGGCTCGGCCTACAAACACAGTTACCTTGTGGGTGAGGGCTTCAACATAATTTTGGGAGAACACAAGTGCCATCAGTAGCTGCAAGCTCAAGTTGAAGTTCAGATTTCTGACTTGAAGGTATGTAGTTAGACTAGTGTTATCTTACATAATAAGGTATGAAATTTTACCTAAAGTGGCAGACTCTGCTTTCCATCTGGGCAGCACACTAGAGCTGAACCTGCGGTTTGCAACACAGGTGAGCCAGCACTGAGGGCATGACAGTAGGAGAGCTGACCCTGCCCTCCCTTGTCTGCCATTGGGTGAGGGAAAAATGCCCTCACCCTAATCCCTTGCTACCTGTGACAGGCAAGAGATGGTCCCAGGGTCACATGAGTGAGAGAACTAGCCCTATCCCATGTGGTTGATACATTGTGCACCCCATTGAACTTATCTGGGGGTCACAGAACATAAGAGCCACTATTTGAAAAATAGGTGTTAAGCAGTGATAGCACAAGCCTTTAATCCTAGCATTCTGGAGGCAGAGATCCATTTAGATCTCTATGAGTTCAAGGCCACACTGGAAACAATCAGGCATGATGACACACACTTGTAATCCCAGCACTTAAAATCTCTTGTCTTGCTTGAGAAAGACACATGTCTTTAATCCCAGGAAGTGATGGCAGGAAGCAGAAAGGTATATAAGGCATGAGGACCAGGAACTAGAGGCTTTTTAGCTTTTAGGCTTTTAGCAGCAGTTCAGCTGAGATCCGTTCCAGATGAAGACACAGAGGCTTCCAGTTTGAAGAAACAAGATCGGCTGAGAAGTTGGCAAGATGAGGTTAGCTGTGGCTTGTTCTGTTTCTCTAATCTTTCAGCATTCACCCCAAGATCTGGCTAGGGGTTTTCTATTAATAAGACATGAACTATGATCCAATAGCTGAGGAACACCCATGGAACTGGACTAGGCCCTCTGGATAAGTGAGACAGTTGTTTAGCTTGAACTATTTAGGGGGCCCCCAGGCAGTGAGACCAGGACCTGTCCTTAGTGCATGAGCTGGCTTTTTGGAACCTAGTGCCTATGCTGAGACACTTTGTTCAGCCTTGGTGCAGGGAGGAGGGTATTGGACCTGCCTCAACTGAATGTACCAGCCTGGACTGATTCCCCAGGGGAGACCTTGCCTTGGAGGAGGTTGGAAAGGGGGGTGGGTTGTGGGGGAAAGCTGGGGGTGGGTGGGAGGAGGGAGGACAGGGGAATCCATGGTTGATATGTAAAATGAATGGAAAATCTCTTAATAAAAAGAAAAGAAAAGAAATTTGTGTTACAGTCCCACACCAGGTGCATTACACAGGAGATTGGGCTCTGTACCCTATCTGGGCAAAACACTAGAGCTGACCTTGTTCTCAGGAGAGCTCTGTTCTTCTCCCCTCTCTCCTTTCCCCACACCTCACCTCTCCCCATGCTGCACCTTGCTTGGGCAAAACAGTATAGCTGGCCCTGGTGATGTGAGTGTGGGGGACCTGGATTTGAGGACTGGAGAGCAGGAGAACTGATCCCACTCCTTGCTGTAAGCTACATTTGGTGAGCTAACAGAGGCAATGCTGGAGATCTTGCTGGGGTAGTGAAGATTAGGGAAAGCTGGTGGGATGACCAACCCAGCTACCACCCAGGCCCAGAGCCAGTACTATGTGTTGGCTTACCCCTACATCCACCTCATCTATGAACTGTTGAACTTGTGACCAACAAGCTGGACCTGCAGATCCAAAAAAAGCAAGATTTTCATGACACAGAAAAACAGGATATCCAAGAGGAGCCCCAGTGAGAGACCATTATTGGTAGTGTAGCAGAAACCAGAGGTCTCCAGCCAGACCAATGACTCTGACAGGGAACACCTGCAAGTAAAAATGAATGGACTAAAGGATAAACTGTGTGACTCAACAGGTCACACTACAACTTCCACAAGATGTTGTTGTTGTTGTTGTTGTTCTTCTTCTTCTCCTCCTCCTCCTTCCTTCCTTCTTTTCTTTCTTTCTTTCTTTCTTTCTCTCTCTCTCTCTCTTTCTTCTTCTTCTTCTTCTTCTTCTTCTTCTTCTTCTTCTTCTTCTTCTTCTTCTTCTTCTTGTTTTTTGCTTTCTCTTAAATTTGATTTTAATTTGGGGGCAGGTTGCAAGGGCAGAGGGCAGATGCAAGGTGATAAGTAGGATTGGAATATATGATATGAAAGATGATACATGATACACAAAGAATCAATAAAAGTTAAAAAAAAAAACCAAAATTACCTGAAGTGCATTTTCTATATATATTAAACATTTAACATTGTAATTTCATTGCTTTCCAGTCTGATTTCTCCACAGCCAACACTTTCACAGCAAAAAAACTCATCTCAAAGAAATGCATATCATATATCAAAGAATTCTCACAAATTCCATGGGCTCTTAAATGGTAAACACTGCTAACCCAAAGTCATGTAAGGGCAGTCACTCAGTATTTCCCTTTGATTTCCTTTCAAAGTCTTTGCATCAGTCACAAATGATTTTCACAAATGATCCCAGATTCTGAACTTAGGGAACTCTGGCTTCTATGTCTAGAGAACTCAGACCTATCTGTCAGGCTTTTAAAGGCAAGCTTCTTCCAAGTATTGTGTTTGGCTTGTTTCTACCCACATTTCTTGTGGCTTACTCTAAGGATGTAACCTAGTAGAATCTTACTTTGGCTTTGATAAGAATTCTTCAAGATGAGCTAGAAAGTTCCTAAGATATTAGACACAAGCAAAAGTTTTCTGAGGAAGAGTTAAAAATGATTTAATCTATGCCAATTTTGTGGCAATACTGTGCTGTTGCACGTTTATGATCATATATTTACTCAGCTTTTTCAGATCCAGCTAGGAGGTAGAGATCACAAACATCTAATATAAAGAAGAAAACTCAACATTGGAGTGAACAAATGACCCTGGTTAAATGAGTGAGCAATAAAGTAGTAATCAAAATCCAACTCTCTCTAATTCTCAAGACTTCTGGGAGCATGGATGTCCATTTGTAAAGACATTATTCTGGCAAACAGTAAAACAAATAAAAATTGATAAGCCAACAGTACAAGAAATATTTGAAAAATATGAACCTTACATTTTCTAATGTGTTTATGTATTTTCATGCACTTTGATACTATTAAATAATCAAGGTCATAGAAGTTCAACTCATGTTGTCAAGAAAGTAGTTTGGTTTTGGGCTTGAGGATGCTAATTTTTAAGGCCTGTGGAGAACATATTTATTCCTCTTAAAGACTTTTAAAGAGTAAGTAAGAAATTGATAAAAAAAAAAAAACCTATGAAGATTTTGAAAGTCAAACTAAAAATAAGATAAATTGGAAAACATAATGTGAACATTGTAAATGAAATGAAAATTCTGAGTAATATACAGAAAAAAATACCATTTGTTCTTTAAATTATGGAGCCTATTGAGGGGAAGTATAGCCAAAAGAACACAGGAGGGTATGTGGTAGGAAGGTAGGGCTAGGGGAAATGGAGAAAAACAATAATGTGGTAAGAGTTTCATTGAATTTTTTTTGGGAGATACCACTGTGTAGCTCTGGTTGGCTTGTACTTGATATTTATAGTAAACTGTTTTTGAACTTGAAGATTGACCTGCCTCTTAAGTCCTGAGATTATATGTGTGTGCCATCCTGCCCAGCAACAGTGGTTTTTAAGCATGTGTATATATGTGAATGTTCCTTTGCAAACAAGTTCAAATGTTTCAATGTTTCTCTCTCTCTCTCTCTCTCTCTCTCTCTCTCTCTCTCTCTCTCTCTCTCTCTCTCTCTCTCTGTGCGCGAATAGGGGACAAGATTGGGTTTCATCCTGAAATCACTTATCTCCTTTGAGACAGGGTCTTTCACTGACCCAGCCTACTTAGGTGGGGACACTGGTCCCCAGGTATCTTCCTGTCTCTGTTTCATTAGTGCTTGGATTACAGGTACAGATCATGATGCCCAAGGTTGTTTTTTGTTTGTGTGTTTTGTTTTTATTGTGTGTATTCTGGAATTGAAATCAGGTCTTCATGCTTGTAGTTAAACATGTTATTAACTTATCTATCTCACTAGTCCCCTATAACATTAATTTTTAAGTTTATTAAACAATATTTATCTTAGATGAGTGAATCTTTAAAAGATTACCATCCCTTTTCTAGAATGTGATAGTTTTTAAAGCAGTGTACATTTCTAAAAATGTTCTTGTGTTGAAAATTTTATTTTCAATTGTTATGTGGAATGTCATCATTATTGTACCCTGAGTTTCTAGGCAGAAAGGAATCGATAGTTGAATGATCTCAAAGTTACTAAGTAAACACAAGATTCAAGACTCTTCAGAGAAATCAGCATGATAAAGTGTAATATTTCCTTAGTGTAAAAGTACTTCATTCTAGGAAAATTACTGCAGCTGAGGGATTTTTGTTCTTAAAATTTAAGAGACATGTGACCTGTCCAAGATGAATATTATTAGAACCCAACTATACATGAATATTTAAACATTTTATAAGAAGAAAATTTTATGGATTAAAGTTGCTATGTCACATGCATTGGAACCTTAGCCATTATTTTGTTTAAGGCTATGAATTCTTTTGAACAGTGTATTAAATCAGTTCTCACCTGGGAAGACTGATGCATTAATTGTCATTTTGTTACATAATCATCTTAAACCTAGGCTGAAAATGTAGCTCAATTGCAACACGAATCATAAAAGGTCTTATTAATAAAAAACCTGGAGCCAGATATTGGGGTAAAAGCTGAAAGATCAGAGAAGGAGAACAAGACAGTTCATTCTTACCTCTACAAAATCCTTAGCCTCAAGACAGAGAGAGAGAGTTCCTGTTTCCTCATGCTTTATATACCTTTATGTGTCCTGCCATATTACTTTCTGAGATTAAAAGCATGTGTTCTTCCCAAGCAAAGACATGAGATCTCAGGTGCTGGTATTATAGATGTGTGCCACCATGCCTGGCTCTATTCCTAGTGTGGCCTTCAACTAACAGTGATTCAGAAGAATCTCTGCCTCCCAAGTCATAGGATTAAGGATGTGTGCCACCACTATGTAGCCTCTTGTCTAATCTAATGGCTGGCTAGGTTCTCTGATCCCCAGATAAGTTTATTAGGATACACAATATATGACCACTCTTTGGCTAGAGTACTCACATAGGGAGGAAGCTTTGAGTTCAATTCCTGATGTGGAAAACAATCCCCAAATTTAAGTCTCATGTTAGGTGTATATTTTCCCAAAGAGATCTGAGGATTAAAAATGTTAATTTGGTTGTTTGAAACTCATGTATAATTTCATGTCTATGCATAATTGTGAACAATCCATTCATTTCAAGCATTTATGGGCATCAGCCATATGCTGTGATGAAAAAGTCACCCTATTTGCTTTATGACAGTTGTGACTTTGCCAAAATTTCTTCAGTCATTTTGAATTTTAAATTAATCACTAATGTTACCAGCATGAACAGTAGCATGAAGAAATTGTTTGACTTATCTGAAACCTAAAATGTATTATATAAATAATTTTAAAACAGCACTTAATATCATTTGCTTTTAATAAACTCACAAATAATGCAATCAAGGACATATTTAATTGTATAGGAATATTACTGCATGTGTCAAAATTAGTATTGTAACATTTTAATACCTTTATTAAAATAGCTTGATATACATGTATGAGACTGAGATGATTGCCTGGAGTAATTAACCTGAAATATAATTAATAATGTTTTTCAAATGATTAATAAGAAACAATAGATATTTTTATTTGTTGACTTCCACCTTTTATAAAGATAATGCCTATACCTGACAATGGTGGCCAGAATTTTCCTCTCAGGACTCTGTTACACACCTGTGCATTTCTGTCATGAAATTGGAACTTACCTTCCTGACTCAAAGGTGAACCACGTTGAATCCCGACCATATCTTCTTAGTGAGCTAAGAGGCCACATCACCAACTTGACCTTGGCATTGTGGATATCCCAGAGATAGATATTCTCATGAGTGATCTGCATTGTGCATTCACCATAAATATCCAGGTTGGGTGTAGGCATGAGATAGACATTGAATCGTTCTACAAAGAAACAAAAAGCATGGGGAAAATCAAAAAAGTGTTCTCACAGTCCTTGACAACATTGATGTACACTGCAAAATACTATTTTTTGAGGAAAGAAGTTCACTAAACTATCATCAATCATTCATTCACTCTCTCATTGTACAATGCTATATTGTATACACATTCTATAGTGAGGATTGTGCAATAGTTAAATGTAGTTAGAGTATTCCTGTCTGGCCCAGTCAGGACAAATCTCTCTTACCTGCCAGTCCCACAGTCGCTCAGACCCAACCAAGAAAGCACACAGAAACTTACATTGTTTAGAAACTGTATGGCCGTGGCAGGCTTCTTGTTATCTGCTTCTTCTATCTTAAATTAACCCATTTCTGTTAGTCTATACTTTGCCACATGGCTTGTGGCTTACCGGTGTCTTTACATGTTGCTTTTCATGGCGGCGGCTGGCGGTGTCCCTCCCCAGCCTTCTACATCCCAGAATTCTCTTCTCTCTTGTCCCGCCTATAATTCCTGCCTGGCCACTGGCCAATCAGAACTTTATTTACACAGAGCAATATCCACAGCAGTTAAACTGTACCATTGAAACATTAGAATAATAGGTAAGTAGAGTCTCTTTCGACCTGATGCTTATTCTGCTTCTTCATATAGTCAATTGGTTATCATAAACACAACCTTTTCAAGATTGTCTTATTTATTTAAAAATTAATAATGGATCCCTTTTCTCTCTCTTTGACTGATCTGGAGCTCAACCTGGTGCTTGGCTGTGGATCTCTGCATCTGCTTCCATTAGTTACTGGATGAAGGTTCTATGATGACAGTTAGGGTATTAACCGATCTGTTCACTGGGGTAAGCCAGTTCAGGCACCCTCTCTACTATTGCTAATAGTCATGAGCTAGCTTGTTGGAACCCATTACCTATGGTAGGACACCTTGCACAGCCTTGATGTGGGGGGAGGGGCTTAGACCTGCCTCTACTGAATATGCCAGGCTCTGCTGACTCCCCATGGGAGGCCTTACATTGTTGGAGGAGCAAATGGGGGATGGGTTGGGGGGAAGCCTGGTGGGGTGGGAAGAGTGAAGAGGGGCATCTCTGGTTGGTATGTAAAATGAATAAAAAATTCCTTAATTAAAAAAAACCAATAAATACTGAATCATTTTCACCTCTGTGACCTGAAGTATTTCATGTACAATTAGAGTGATTCCCTAGCTATAGAGGGACTGTAAAATAATCCAGTGTACATGTAAAAACAATGTAGTCAGGGCCAGTTGGCATACATTAATTATAGACAGTCATTACTGTCTTCTACAAAACTTGAGACATGCCCTTGGTAAACAATCTAAAGATATATAATTTCTTCCACTCTGGTATATTTACAGTTGAAAATCCTATTATTAGGCAGTAACTCTAAACCTTGCTTTGTAATTTTCTGTGCATCTCCAAGGTTGTTGCAAAGTTGTGTAGCCTTTGATACCTATTTAAATACATTGAGTGCACTTTGAGAAAACAAGGGTTTGTTAGTTCCAGGAAATAAAGAACCTATAAAGTGCTGAATAAAATAAGTGTGCTTCCTAGCACCATATCCTTGGTTTATAGTAAGTAATCAATATCTATCTGTGAAGACATATGAATAAAGACAAATACACAATGAATAGAAGATGTGAAAATTGAGGCATGTTGAAAAATAACATCATGATAAGAAGCTTAAGAATTACTGGCAAGGTCTCTGTACATTATAACTTAATTGTGGAGAGTGCTGAAGAAGCAGTGTGGTTGAATTAATTATTTTGAAAAGCACATTGAAGCAGTTGTAGTTAGAAGGCACATTTTGAAATGTGTTACTATCCATCATAATGCCATGTTCTTAAATACTGAATGCTTGCTGGTGCTCAGTGGGAATTGTCTGGATAATAAGAATTTTTTCTGGCAGGTATTTTATCAAGTAAGGATTCTGTAAGTCAAAGAATAGTATTCAGATTCCAAGTGGATTAAATTAACTTAAGCATGAAGGCTTGAACACTGATAGCCACATGGCACACATTTATACTCAGTTCTAGATGTTTTTTAAACAAAAGATAATTTGTTTTCATCTTTTACTTTGGTTACTGACCCATGGAACTAATATGTATATGGATTTCACATTCATTCCAAGGAAATAGCAATGGAGATCAATGTTTTAGCTGAAAATTAAGAGCATTGCCCCATTAGTTATCTACAATGAAAAAGCACAAGTATGTACTTATTCCATATCTTATATTATTCTTACATTCAACCACTTAAAGCGTAGACATTTAGTATTTCACCAGTCAAATACACACCATATTTCTCCTTTCAGTGGGATTATATATAATAAATAAGAGAAACAGATTCATGTAACAGTTTTGTATAAATGATACTGAACCCAATGACAAGACTCAGAAATCTAGATAAGGTTGAACACACTTCTTTGGTTAAGACACATTTGATGAAGTTTATCATTTATATCTGTAGTTCAACATATTTCAGTGGCATCTTTTGTGCATAGGGAAACTGCTGTTCAACAAGTGGAAAGTAAAATATTCCTCTCTATTTTTCATTCCATTAATTTCAATATGAAGATAGCTAAAGAATCAATATCATGATGTTATAAATGAATTTCCTCCAAAATATTCAAATAAGCAAGCAGAACTAAATATGACTACTACTGCTTTGGACTCTTGACCCTGGATAGATAATCCAATTTGTTATCATAAAAGTAGGACACATTCAAATAACCTTATCAATGAACAATACATGAAACTTACACAAAATAGCCAAAATACCTTTTCATTCTCACAGAAATAACTATCTGATCAAATGTCGATGATAAACTTTATAAAGGAGAAATTAATATCAATCTTTTTCAGAACTTTGGAGATAGAGAATTAATAATAAGTGAATTAAAAGAGTCACATAACAAACTGTTCTAGGTATCAAAACCATGGATCCATTTATATATGAAAATGAAGTGTGATTGGATAATTGTCTCAAAAGCAACCTCCCAGACAGCTGTAGGAAATGCAAAGCTAGTGGTATTGCCAATGGGATTCCTTTTCTTTCTCTTGCCTCTGACTTTTCCTTGCCTCAAATATGTTTTAACCATACAGCTCAAATTAACATTTTGTTTTTATGGTTTAGAATCTCCAATTTTTCTTTTGATGCTACTTTTTTACAATATTTGAAATAATGCAGTTACCTTTAGAAATATTTTTTTGTGCTATATATATTCAAAACTCATTATCTACTAGTGACTGGGTTTTCAGGAATTTTAGATTCAATTAAAATGGTGCTAATTACTACTAACATTTGTGAAGGGTTTTGTTGACAGGTCATTTCAGTGTGGGTGGTTTCAATGGGCACCTCTACATTTTTTTGTGATGTTTCCTTTTTACATTTTTTTCTGTTTGACAGCATTCCATATTTGTATGATGAATTCTAGTCATTTTCACCCCATCTCCATCTCTCATCTGTCTCCATCTCCTCCTGGAAACTTCTCCACATCCTACTTCCATGTCTTCTTCTGTGTGACTCACAAGTATAATTAGATTTTCTTGTTCAAATTTGGGTGAAAGGCTACTTTTATTTTTTGGGGGAGTAGAAGAAGTTCATCTGTATCTGCACCAATAAAGACAATGACATCATCTGCCACATCAATAAAGATAATGACATCACCTGCCCAAACAGGTATTAGTTATCAACAATCTCTCAGGGAGGTGGAATAAGTACATGAGGTGAGTAGTTTAAAACATTGTCAAAGAATGTTACTTTTAAAATGAAAGAGCAAATATTTAATTTTCATGATCCAAGCACCAATTTTTAGACTTTTATGTCTTTAAAAATTGCTCATAAGGTAGATTTAAACAGAGAATCAAGGCTTCATACAGCCATGGCATCTCTACTAGGCAGATCTGAGTTTTTACTTATTCCAGGAGATGACAAAGCTTTCACATTTTGAGTTCCACATTTGTTACATTGTTGATTTGTAATACTAAATTTAAAATTAATAAATTAAAATGTTAAATGTTAAATTTTAAATGTAAAATTAATATTATAGTATGGCCAAGTTGAAATAATGGTAGAGAAAACAAAGCTTGTAAAATGTTATGCCGTGTTCTAGTAGGACAAACCTGCACACTCAAAATCATGCTCTAATATTTTCTCATTAACCCATTTTAAATAACTTGTGACTGACTTGAAACTTGAGTTCATGAGTTTAGTGGTTCTCTCTTGTCTCAAAGATGCTGTTTTTTGTCAGTCATTCTGAACATCTAGGACCTACAATCCCTGGCCTTTGGGGAGGGGGTGTGATACAGATGTTCCATTGTGGCTGTGTACTACACAGTCACTTATTTGCTGTTGTTTAGCCAGTTCTGAGTTTCTACATTAACCAACACCAACTGTACAAAGAAATTTCTTTGATGAGGTCTGAGAGCTGTACTACATACAGGTAGAGAGATGTAAATTTGGAGGGTAGTTCAATACTCTGTCCAAAGTCATCACTGTTATTCCTTCTACCTCTTCCTTTTCATATATCACCATGATAATTTCAATTTTTTGTAAGAGATACAAAACACAGGTAGAAATGTTAACAGACCAGAAAAGAGATACATCTGTTGAATCAAATTTATTGTTACAAATAGCATTTGCAAAAAGATGGTGTTTAAAATTCCATGCGCTTAGCATGTAACAAAGTCTAGTGTGTTTGTGAGCATGGTGGTACCATTAGTTCGTCTTTGCTAGAATAAATTTGAGAAATGTTTGTTGAGTACCAATTATTCCCTTTTTTCAAAAAATGTTCCTTTCATTAGTTGGTTGTTGGTAACTTTTATCCATTCCATCCCGCTTCTCCCTCTTCTTTAGAGATGGTAGCCTTGGATATGATGAAATGTAGTGTTAATTATCCTATATAGCTAGAAGACAGGAGATGCACACATTATTGAAACATTACATTTCCACAGAAATTGGTTAAATCCAACAATAATTTCCATCCATAGAAATCCTTACATTGGTATTATCTATCTCTTCCTTTTAACAAGTTAAATAGGGCTCAGAAATGTAAGTCCCACAAAATAAGGCATTGCTTAGATCTTAGGTTTTGAGTCACTCTTTGCACTAAGTTTTATCTACAGTTTCGATTCTGCCAATTTGCCTGAATTTCAGTTCCATGGTTTCCCACAGCAAAAAGTAGAACACTCATTTATTTTTAAGATATATATTTTATTAATAAATAAACAAAACTAAGAATTATGCACATTTATTTAAATAGTTGTGAAATGACTAATCATGACTATGTAACCAGAAAAGTTGATGCTTTTTGAATTTTACATATTTTCCTATTTACCTATGATTATGTGAGGTAAACTCACTATTTGTACATCTTCCCTATTAAAATACCTCTAAAGAATTAACTAAAATTATTTATAAAAGAGAGCATGCAAGTTAAATTTATTCCTGTAATTAGTTCAAAAACAGATGCAGATTGAGCATGATGTAGTTTTAAAAAATAGTTTATTTTCTGTTGCTGCTACAGAATAACTATTTTTATCCTCTTCTTATCTATGATGTTACCTGCAACACATGCTCAGTTCTTAGTTCACTGTCAGACATGAGGATAGATTCATCTTTATGTCATCAATTAATTACTCAGCCACTGCGATCTGGATTTAACATCTCACCCTCCTTTCTCTCAGGGGAAGTCAGTGGCTTTGGAACCCAACAGATTGCTCCAACATCTTAATTCTTCTATAACTTCCTTTGTTGGGGGTGTCTGTCTTGGGAAAGGGGATAGAAAAGAAAGGGAGGGGGCATGGAGAATCTTTGCTAATTAGCTACTACTATTGGAGGTTAGGTTTACTTCTGTGTTGCTGTATTACTAATGGCAAGCAATTCAGGAATTGACTGTCCTTTGGAGGTTTAAGTAGAGCTTTTCAGAGAATATCTAGACCATTACAGGGTAGTGCACCCTAATGGGAGTTCTCACTTGCACACAGGTTCCACACTGCTGCATTGTTCTTTTGCTCTATACTCCCATTCTCTTTCTTCAAGAAAACTCTTTGCACAGCTAGGCAAGTATCCTGATGTGCATCATGTATGGTCAAATGAGTCAAGGTGGGCTAACCTTAAGTATCTACTTATTTTTCCAAGAAAGCTCATGTATGATTGATGCAGTTAGTATAGAAATGTGGTTCACTGACTATTCAGCATCTGTGTATTTGACTATGATGAAGAGCTGTATTTCATTTTAATCCTCAGACCTTAGATCCATCATGGGAAAAACAGAAACAACTTCAGCTCCAAACACGGGTGCTCTGGGAATTTAGCCTGGCCTTCTACTTGGTAGGATCTTTGCATTTCCAGCAGCTTACTAGTGTGAACAGCCTGTCTGCCATTGCCACCAATATCCCCAACTCAGCAAATAGTTCCATATTCCCCCTCTTTCTGCCAGTGCAGTGGGTGGAGTGTCCACACTTTCTACTCTCCTCCTATGAAAGCTATTCATAGAATTGTGTTCAATAATCCTCCAGCCTGTTCCAAACAATTTCTTTAGTAATTTCACTCATTATGTACAACTCTATGGCTGTCAGACATTTTTGAACCCCAAATTCCCATTTATAGTTGTTATTTCAGAATTATGAGATTACCATCTACAAACAAATTTTTGTAAGAATTACAAAAAACCAATAAATATTTTAGACAGTACTATTTAAGAAAACATCAGACACCAGACACTGGTATAATATGAAACACTTGAGGAGTGATTCAACATGGATCTTTAAGAATAAATGAGCAAAAGCTTGAAATTATTATAGATATCCATCTGGTTTGGAATGTGGGTCCACTCTATTATGGTGATACAATCTGCTTTGTTTTAAGTTACAAGAAGTGCTTAAAGAATTAAGTGTAACCGCATCTTATACAGAAGAAAAGAAGCCAATGCTAGCCTCTTCTATTTTACATATTATTTTTAAATTTCTTTTTAAAAAAGATTTATTTATTATGTATATAGCATGTATGACTGCAGGCCAGAGGAGGGGCACCAGATCTCATTACAGATGGTTGTGAGCCACCATGTGGTTTCTGGGAATTGAACTCAGAACATTACGAAGAACAGTCAGTGATCTTAAACTCTGAGCCATCTCTCCAGCCCCTATTTTAAAATTTCTACTGTACAGTGATATTGAAATGTTCACCACTTAATTCAGGAACATAGGAAACTGATATGCAATGAGGAAGTTGATGATTGTATATCTAGATATAGCCTTAAATAATTAGCAGTAAAACAAAACATGACTAATGCTTTTCAAAAATTATAGAACTTTTTCGAAATGTGATTCCATCCCTTCCTAAACTAAGAATTTTATCAAAATTTATTTGATTGTAATGTGGCTATAAGTTGCACAACCTGTTGCTATCTGTTCAATGCACAGGCAGGTCTCTGTGAATTGAAAACTGGAATACCTGTTTTTTTTTAATTTCTTTAATTAATCACCAGTACTTAATATTCTTAGTGGATTTCTAATGCCCTAGTTATTTCCAAATTTTGAAAAATCTGATTGCTGATAGAATTTTCCAAGTAAATCAAGTTTATTTCAATAACTATGGAAAATATTTAAAAATAAAAATTCAGTTATTGTTATCCCTTGTAGAAGTAACTAACCCTCATTAGAGTACACATAAACATCTGAACATAGTCATATAAATTGTTATTATTTTCATCATACTTGTTATAGTGATTGCTCTTTCATATGCTATTATGAGCACAAAATTCTTAATAAATGTTTCACTCTCTGGCTATGCTTTATCTTATGTGGTGATTACCATTTGGAAAATGCTGAAGTTAAACCAACTTTTTCTAGTATATAATTAACCTGCAATAATTATGACTTTTATCTCAATTTGATAAATAATTCACTTCATTTTTGTTCACTGGTAGGCTCTACTTGTAGCATAAATCTTAAAAGGTCTTATTAATAAAAAACAAACCTGGAGTCAGTTATGGGGTGAACGCTGAAAGATCAGAGAGACAGAACAGGCCACAGCTAACCTCACCTCACCAAATCTTCAGCTGATCTTGTTTCCTCAAACTGGAGAGCCTCTGAGTCCTCATCTGAGTGGATCTCAGCTGAACTGCTGCTCAAAAGCCTAAAAGCTTAACCAACTCTAGTTCCTGGGTTTCATGCCTTATATACCTTTCTGCTTCCTGCCATCACTTCTGGGATTAAGGGCATGTGTCACTATGCATGGCTGTTTCCAGTGTGGCTTTGAACTCACAGAGATCTGGATGGATCTCAGCCTCTAGAATGCTAGGATTAAAGATGTGTGTGCCACCATTTTCTGGCCTCTATGTCTATCTAGTGGCTGTTCTGTTCTCTGACCCCAGATACATTATTAGGGCACACAATATATTGGGAACACAATATCACCATATTTATAGATAGTTTTAAACATCCTTGATTATTATATACATTGGACACTAAAATCTGAAGCATTGGGCTAAATTGCAAAAAGTTTTTCAAGAATTGCTTGATAGTATAATTCCAAATTCATTTACATATATTCTTTTTTCTTTTATTGGTATTATTAAGAGATTTTCTATTCATTTTACATACCAACCACAGATTCCCCTCTCCTTCCTCTCCCACCCCCAGCCTTCCCCTCCAACCCACCCCTCATTCCCACCTCCTCCAAGGCAAGGTCTCCTATGGGGAGTCAGCAGAGCCTGGTACATTCAGTTGAGGCAGTCCAAGCCCCTCTTCCCTGCACCAAAGCTGCACAAAGTGTACCACCGTAGGCACTGGGCTCCAAAAAGCCAACTCTTTCACCAGGGATGAGTCCTGATCCCTTGCTTGCCTGGGGCCCTCTAAATAGTTTAAGCCAAACAACTGTCTCACCTATCCAGAGGACCTTTTAAAGGTCTTGACAAGGTTGATTAAAAAAAAAAGTTGCATTGTTTCTTTTGTTGATTTGGGAATTCTGAATATAAGGTCCTTTCATTTGATGTTTATGATAAATATTTTAGCTCATATTTTCATTAACTTTTCTTATGTTTTTAATTAAAGAAGGTAGGAAGTAATTTAAATGTCATTACTTTTTATAATATTTTCTTGATTTTTTAAAAATATTGTTCCATATTGTGACATATGAGTGGAATGTTTATGTCTTTTGCTTTTTGACAAAGATATTACTGGGATACAGAATATTTCCTGTCACCTCAGAACATTCATTGTCTTCCACCATATTCTAGCTATTCGCCACTCAGAAGCAAGTACAGCTCTAGTTTCTAGCACTTAGGATATTTTTGCCTCTAATAGTAGGCTCTTGTAAATTGGCAGAAGCCAGCTTCAGCAGAGTGCTAATTTCCTCCATCTGTGATTTCTTTTTTTTATTTACTTCACCTAAAAAATTTATTGATTTTGGCATTCATAAATTGATTTTTTTTTATGAATTCTGGCTGATTTTCTCTTATAGTTCATGTTTTTAGTGTTGTATGTAAGAAAGAGTTGTCTTTAATTGCACCCATATTAAATTAATTCTTGAATGTGTTATGGACTAGAAGCCTCTGATTCTGTGGTGTGACAAAACTTTTCTGTGTTGTGAGATGCAAAACATAGGTCTACTTCATCCCAGATAGAAATCCCATATAGAAGACCAAAATATGCATAGCACCAAATTCCAACTTTGGTGAACCAATGAGTTTTATACAGAAATATGGATGAAGGTTACTTAAAGAGGAAATCACTGACAGCTGCATCACCAAAGCTCACCCTAACAGGGGTGACAGCTCACAAAACCCAGGAACCTGGATCACACTGTATGGCTTGCAGGTATCTCAACAGATTAGAGAGTGTCTTTCCAAGTGACTCAGTTGGTGTAAACATCTTCCAGGTAGCTGGTCTGGTCTCGCAGTCTTCTTTTCAGTTTGGTTCAACCGTCTGCGGAAGACTTTCAGGTTTATTGCTTACTCTGGTACAGAGAGGCCTAGTGAATTTCATCATTTTCAGGGACTTCCTGAAGCTATTTGAGTTGTTTACCTTCCTGCTTAAGAGCTTCCCTGCAGGATGGATTGTTTTGAATCACAGAGGAAACTATTGCACAACAGATTCATATGACTTCCTATACATACATCCCATTATTCTAGAACAACTTTTTTAATGCCTTACTTTTCTCTGGGTATCTGAAGTAATTCTTGTGAACTGGTGACTAGGAAATTGAAGAATTCAAAGCTAGAAATGTCTACTTATTATGCTCTTTTTTTGAGACAGGCAGAGAGAGAAAGAGAGAAAGGGAAAGGTATGTATTTGAGTCAATGTGAAAGCAGCTGACAGACACAAGATAAAGATCACAGTAAAGAATTTAACCAATAACCACTTTTTATCTCAGCACCCACATTATTTTTTCAGCTTAAAAATTATTTGCATAAATATCTATTCTTAGCTAGCTAGAAGTAAGTAAATAAAATCAAATTGTATGTGTCAGGATTATAGTTGAGAAAGAATAGCTTTTTGAAAGCAAAAAAAAAAAATTGCAGTCAAAAACAAAGTAGTTTGACTTTCCTTGATTAGAGAATAGTGTGAGATCACCACAAACTACAGTAAGTAATTTATTTTATATGGAGTCTTCAAGCCTATAGACTTTATTTCTCAGGAGAAAAAGTTCAGTGGAAATCTAAGTATGTGATTGAACATAAAACACAATTATATTTATATGAATTATATATAGTTTATCATCTGATACCCAAATAACAAGGAAATAAATCACTAAATCTGTAATGGCAAATCTTTCATAAATGATTTATTTTAATCTGTAAAATTAGTGACTTCACATTGGCCAAAGGGCCACCATGGAAACTCCAAAACATCAGCAGCTATTGCCAAGGATATTGGTTACTCTCTCCAACCTAACATGATGGTAAGGCCTTATGCTGAAAAGAATGCTTACATATCTCACTGAACACAGAACTTAAGCTAGTGCCTAACTAGAAGCTTCACTCCTATTGACTGGTACCTCACTCAACCCTCATCCAAGAAGTTTCTTCTTGCAGCAGATGAGAACTTAGACAGAGACCCCAAAGTGGAAAATGTGCAGAGATCAAGAAACTTCCAAGCACTCATTCCTAAATGGAATTCTTTATCAAATATACTCCTCTAAGGTTCAGGGATATATGTAGAGGAGGAGACAGAAAGATTGTAGGAGGCAGAGGTGATGGATGACTCAAAAATAAAATAAAAGTGTCTTTTCAGCCATAGCAGGAGTGATTGATATTGATGGACATATAAACACTGTGACATCATTCAAATGGCCTTCACAGGTTCAAGCTAAATGGGGGTCCCAGCACTGAGAAGGGCAAAATGGACATGAGCTTGTAGCCCTAATCAAGAAGATACCTGCTATTGATACCCATTGGCATAAGAAAATGTAGTTTTCCTCAGTGGAATCTAACCAGGTATATTAATATTTCAAGACAGGCTCCATGCCCAGGAGGCATTGGCCAAGATAAACAATCTGAAATGTATGTTTGTAGACCTTTTGTATTGGTTGCTTTGTCTTATTCATTTTTTGCTTGTTATATTTGGTTTCCATTTATGTGTAGTTTTGTATAAGTGTGTGTGTGTGTGTGTGTGTGTGTGTGTGTGTGTGTGTGTGTGTGTGTGTTTCTGGTTTTTGTTTTTTAAGAGAGAACATAAAATTTGCATAGATATAGAATGAAAGATTATTCT